>NW_027834935.1:0-13422 GCF_054177405.1 Leptonychotes weddellii
AAAAAAAGAATTTAGAATTGCAAAAAAAAAAAAAAGTTCACATAACTTGCCTAAAATCTCAGGTGCGTGAGTGGTGAACCCAGGTTCACTTGAACCCAGGGTTTGGGAGGTTTTCCCACGAATGCACCTGCGCACCCCGTGTCTCTCCTCCCCGCCCCAGGGTGCTTGGGACCTTGCGTCCGCGGGGTGCGAGTCCTCTGGGGAGACCCCCACTGCAGGGCAAGCGGCCGCAGCGTACGCTCACCCCAAACACCGCAGATCCGGCTGGGCGGCGCCTGTCCTGGTCCTCACCGCCATGTCCACACTGGGGACACCTAGAGATTCACATCCACACCAGCCACGGGCATCCTGCAGGTAAAAGAACTCTCTCACACCCCAGACGAAGGACAAAGCCGGGGGGGACCCCAGGATGCCCCAACGACACCTACAGGAGGAATCCTGAAGGAGCAAACCCACACCGACAGGTAGAGGGTCTCACGTGCAAACACTGCGTGCAGCCGCGGGGGGCAGCTTCTCACGTCCCAGTGAGAGGGTCCGAGAGGGAGCTCTCCCCCCTGGGGAGGTGCCGCCATGCCGTGTTCCCCTGTCCCCTCCGCTCCCCGGCCTCACCGCCAGGAGCGAGGGACGCAGCAACTAAATGCTGTGCTCCATGGAGGCTCGAGGGGGGCGGGCTACTCTGAGCCTGGTGCCAGCAAACCTCCACCCCAGTGTTTATGGTGTGAAATACATGTCACATTTGCCACTTGGATCATTTCAAAGTGTGCGGGTCAGTGGCGCCTGAGCGCTCACAGGGCCGTGCAAACATCCCCACCATCCAGCTCCGGAACTCTCTCCTCCAGCCGTCACGCCCCACTCCCGCCTGCCCCCAGTCCTCAGCAGCCGCCCCCTGCCCCCCACATGTCTGGGCCTGCCTGTCCCGCACAATTCACGTGAGCGAAACCACGTGGAGCATAACCTCCTGGAGGTCCATCCACGTCCTTTCCAGGGCCGAGTGCTATTCCCCGTGTGCACGGACCCCAGCAGGTTGCTCCATCTGTCCGTCCGCGGACACGTGGGTCGCTTGCACCTTTTGGGTGCTGAGAACAGGGCCGCTGTGCCCACGCATATGCAGGCTCATCTGGACACCTGCGTCCGGTTCCCTGGGGCAGGTCGCGGGGGGGCGAGTGGCCAGTCATCTGGGAGCTCCGCGTCTGCCTTGTTGAGAACCCCCCCCCCAGTTCCACAGCAGCCACACCTCCCCAGCTGCCAGCCCCACAGGAACAGAGCTTCCTTGCTCAGACGTGAACACATGCCTCACCCTCTCACGTGGCCAGCACCCACCCCCCCAGGATGCCAGCTCACTGCCACACTCCAGCCAGGCCACCGGGCCCACCCCGCCCCCTGGGGTGGACCATGTGGACCCCAGGGAGGAGCTGGGGACAGACTTGGAAGTGGGCCTTCCGGCCCAGCCTCAGGTCCTGCTGCCCCAAAGCAGGTCCCTCTCAGAGTTCGGTTCAGTGGTTGTAGTGGGTCAAGGCCACACATCCACCAACGTGGAGTGGACTCTCAGGGACACTACGCCAGGGGGTGACCGATGCCCAGGGTTGCCCAGGACTGCCCGCATTAGGCTCCTGTCCTGGCGTCATTGATAACAGTGCCCCCTTCCCTTCTCAGAGCTGTCCCGCCTGGGACCATAACTTACAAGGTCTCCCTGCCTGTGACCCCCAGGCCCCGACCTCGAGCCGGCTGGCGTCCCCTAGTTCCCCATGTGTGTGCGTGTGTGTCCTGAGGATGACCATGCTTCCAACCAAACCTGCTTTCAGGTTTGCTCGGGGTTGACATACCCCGTCGTCTCCCCACGCCCCGAGCTGGCCTGATGACCCTCTTTGACAGCGAGTCAGGTCATGGTGCCGGTGGAGGTGTGTGATAGACTGTTCTAGAGAGAAAACCTCTGCAGACTCCGTGGGCTGGGGACTGGTTCTCCCCTGCACTACAGGCCACTATCCCCGGGGTCACGTTGTCACCGGGAGCCATCTCCACCCATCTAGAAGTATGTTACAGAGTTCACAAAATAAAATCCACCCACGTGCTCTTGCTTATGTGTGTGCAGGTGTGTTCCCGTGTGTGCATGTGTTTCCATGTGTGCGTCTTTCTGTGCATGTGCATACGTGTTCCTGTGTGTGCGTATGTTCCTGTGTATGCATGCATATTTCCGTGTGTACATGTGTGTTTCCATGTGTTCCGTGTGTGGTGTTTCTGTGTGTGCATGTGTGTTTCCATGTGCTCCATTGTACATGTGTGTTTCCAGGTGTTCCTTGTGTGCATGTGTGTTTCTCCATGTGTGTGCATGCATGTTTCCATGTGTGCATGCATGTTTCTGTGTGTGTACATTCATGTGCATACAGATGCATGTGAATCCCAGCACCCTTGATGGAAAGGCAAGTGAAATTAATCCAACAACGGTAGATGTATTTCCAGAATGACTGGGATCAGAACCCCATGGAAGCACACAAATCGCTGGTCTTAGGAACCCAAGTGAACCGCCCAGGAGTGTTCTCCTCTGTAACTCCCTCTGGGGGTGTTGGGTCTCATCCTGGGGATGCTCTCCCTCAGGCCAGCCTGCCCCCATCCCTGCTGGTGCCCATGTTTGGATCCTGGCACATGGGGCTCTGTCCCAGGGGCAGCATCCAGCACTTTGGGGGGGGAAGGCTGCCCCCCACCGCCGGTGTCTGCACACAGGATCCTCAGGACCTTCCTTTGCTGCTGGGGGCTGGGGGGGGGCTGCGCTCATCTCTCTTCGAGCTGCACTGTATGGCCAGAGGTCCAGGACAGGAGCTCCTAACGGTTCAAGCCACTCGGATGCATTCACCTGCTTTCCCAGGGACAGGAGCTCCCTGCTATTCCTACAGCACTACACACATTTTCCCACTGGACTCCACACACGGCTTGAGTTTTGAACCCATGACGAGTAAAGCAGTAATTTTCATAATGGAAATATTTTGTTGTTAATGAGAGTAATACCAGATTATTAAAAAAAAATCCTGCCAAAGATACACGAAGGCTGACACTAGTGACTAGTTACAGAGATGGATTTTATTTGTAATTCCCAGTAACGATGCAATTTCAGAAGAGCTGAGCCCACTGGCTTTGCCCAGAGGCCACAGCAGCGGTGTTCCCAAGGGAGAAGGAGGGAGGAAGGAGGAGGGGATTGTCAGGCTGGGACTCCACTCCTTCTGCAGGGCTCCATGCAAGGGAACGGCTTCCAGGTCCTCAAGAAAGAAGGGCCCAGCTTGCAGGGCACCCATATACGGACACTTTAACGGGGCAGGGGCGCATTCACAAATGTGACCGCTCAATAATGCTGCAAGGAGGGAGGGGAGGGGCTCCCAGGCATGAACCCACAGGGGGCTGCGTGGTCCTGGGACACGGCCCTGGGCTGCTGGGGGCTGGCCACAGCCCTCGGTGCAGGGGATTGAGCGGAGCTGCCCAGAATTCCAATCCCAGGAATTCAGGCGTGCATGAAATAACACGTCTCCCCATAATCAACCCCAAAACATAACCACTGTTAATACGCTGATGTTGAGCCTTCAGACCTTTTAGATACGATTTTATATATACTTGTGTCTTTAACATCAATAGGATTAAACTGTACACGTCCCTTTGGTTTGACAACACATTGTAGACCCTTCTCACGGCAACGTCTCTCACTGGTGAGAGATATTCCTGTGCATGAAATCGCACAATGCGGACCAGCTCCTGGGAATGGGGATCAGCCAGTTTGCAGTTTTGTCAGCCACTCTACACAATGACACTCTTGCCTGAGAGAACTGAATCTTACGAAGAGGAGTCTGCCTTTCTCTGGAAGGTGGATGCCAGGCGTCCCTCCCCCTTCTCTGTCTGCAGAAGCCCCTGGGAAGGCTGGCCTAGGACAGGGGAGAGCTGGGCCCTGGGGCAGGCAGGCGGCCTGGGGAGGGCTGAGCAGGCAGGATCATCTGATGTGGGCCAGAGAGGCTCCCGGGTGGAAGGGGTCAGGGCCGTACTCGTTCCCCTTTGAGATGCACCGTTGCCCGCGGGCATGGTCCTGGCCAGGCCAGAGGGCACCGGGCAGGTGGCGTCAGGACTGAGCTCTGGATGTTTGGGGAGAGCGGCTCTGACCCAGGGAGCACCTGAGAGGGGCCCTTCACACGTGCCAAGGTGGGCGTGGTGCTGGGGACAGGACCGACCTCGGGGGCTGATGGAGCCACCAGGATCTCAGACGTGTCGGGACAGAGGATCCCTAACCTCACCAAGGAAGTCCAGACTTCCTCTTGATACCGACGGGGTGGGTGTGCCCCCAAGTGGGTGAAGCACACACACCTGTCCACACACACCTGTCCACACCTTTGAGCACTTGCACATTGCTCCCACTGGCTGTTTCTAGAAAGAGAACTTTCAGATCAAAGAATAAGGACATTTGAAGCCTGATACCTCCTTCAAGACTGCCCTCCAGAAGCATGAACCCATGCAAAGGCAGGCAGAGGCCCAGCTGCACGCCTCAGTCTCCCACACCCTAACCTGGTATGGGGAGCAGTTCCAGGCCGTGCTGTCTGGTGAGGTGGGAGGCTGAACCCCTGCTCTTGGAGGGCCACCAGCCCTGAGGCACAAAGGTCCCCAACAGTGTGGATGTCACCCTCCCATTCAGCAGAAGCACCTTCCTTGGGGGGGGGGTGCACCCAGGGGTGCAGGTCTGGGCCAAGTCAGCCCGAGACCCTCCTGAAGGACCTGGTTTGCAATCCATGTTCATTGCCGTCCCCTTCACTTCTCAGGAGCTCCTGGCACAAAGAGGCCCACTGGCTCCAGAGAAAGAAAATGTCCCTACCTCTGCCCAAGGGCTGGAAGGACTGTGCAGATCACTGCCGGCGTGGGAAGGACGCAAGAGCAAGAAGTAGGCTCCCCCAGACCCCATCTGCCTCCCCCGCCTCTGCGGGCCCCCATCATCTGCCTACCCCACTGCTCGCCTGTCACTGCCCAAAGATAAAATCCAACATTGGCCCTAGGGAGTCAGGATGCTGGGGCTCTGCCCCCATTTGACCTCCCCACCCGGGCAGAGATGGGCCAAGGACTGGAGCCCCGAGGGTAAGAAGTTCCAAGACAACCCACCCCACCTCAGAGACCAGGACCCATGTTCTAGCTGCGGAGACAGCATCTGCAAATACCCAGGTGGCCAGTCTTCATGAGAAGCCCACACAGGGGCAAGCTAGGGTGCGGGGCCCATTTAGTGCTGTGGTCCAAATGTCTGTGTCCTTGAAAAGTACCTGTTAAACCCTACCCCCCTCATGTGATGGTATTAGGGTGGGACCTCTGGGAGCTGAGTAGGTCAGGAGGGTGGGCCTCCTGGAGGAGGTGCCCTTACGAAAGGGGCCCAAAGAGCTCTCTCACCCCTTCCACCACGGGAGGAACAGTCTGTGACCTGGAAGGAGGTCTCACCAGACCATGCCGGTACCCCCCAGAAATGGCTGAAGGTCCTTATGAGCCTCTGGGGGGGAGGGGCCCAAGCTGGAGAGAGGGACAACCTCCAACAGTGCCTCTCACACACCAGGTTCACCAAGATGGCAGTACTCGCAGTGTCTGGATGATGAAAGATCACAGAGCACGCATGAAAGGGGAAGGATCCCCATGTCTCTCGGTGGATGCGGCACCACTGGGTCCCCACACGCAAGAAAGAAAGACCTCCAGCAAGCCCGTCCTCAGCCCTGTCCCATCAAGATCAGCAAGAAGGCCCTGCCTCCCCCATTTCTTGCCCGCAAGCGGTCCTGTAAGGACACCCTCCCTGGCTCTGCCTCGGGCTCTGAAAGGTCAGGAGGCTGACTCTTTGGGGCTGGCGAGGGAGCTGAACCCTCCACTGGCGCTCCCCACGAGGTTTCTGGAGCCCCTAATCCCTGCCGGCAGCACCGAGTTAGCTGAAGCCTTCATCTGGAACTAAGCGTTCCACTCTGGGACCCGGATCAAGACACAAACTGTCCCAGCTGGCCCAGGACTGCGGGGTCTCTGGGACATGGGAATTTCAGGGCTAATGTTAGCGTGAGTTTGTCACCCCGTATGAGAGCACCGCCAGGGGAGCTGAGTCCCCTTGTCTTACAGTGGGCACACAGTGGGCTGGACCCCGCACGCAGCTTGCTGCTGGGGACCCAGGCCTGAGTTGTGTGTGACTCTGGGCGTGGCAGGCTGAACAGTGGCCCCAGAGACATATATGCACGTCTGAACCCAAACCTGTGAGTGTGGCCTTCTTTGGGAAAGGGTCTATGCAGGGCCCTAAATCCAACGACAGCTGTCCTGAGGAGAAACACAAGAGAAGACGCAGACACAGAGGGAGGATGGCCGTGTGACCACGGAGGCCACAGCCAGGAGCGCCAAGAGCTGGGAGCTGGACAAGGTGACCTCGGGTGACCTCGGGGTGCCCTGCCGACCCCTCGAGCTTCAGCATCTGGCCTCCAGAGCTGTGAGGACACATTTCTGCTGTTTTTCTGCTGCTTTATGCCCCCAGCCCGTGGTGACTTGTCACGGCCGTCCCAGGAGGCTCACCCATTGGGCGAGTGGCTCATCCTTCACCAGCGGGGGACAGCAGTGGTCGCTCACAGGGCTGAACAGAAGCCGGCGCGAGCCCCCAGGCACCCCGCCACGCTGCAGACGCCCCCCACCCCCACCCCTGCCAGCTGCGGGCCTATGTCCACAGGAAGTAGGCGTCGGCTCCGTCTGTGTCCACTGAAAGTAGACCCAGCCTCGGAAGAATCCCATCATTCTCAATCCCACGGCTATCTCGCCACCTTTAGCAAGTATCCATTAAGCGCCCAATGTATACAGGGTGTGGGCAGCAGAATTCTGAGATGGACTCCAAGATTCCCATCCTGGGGTGCACCCCTTCTCCCCATGGTCCCCAGACTCTCAGGGTGGTGCAGCTGGAGGGTTCTGAGGATGTCGTTAAGACCCGAACCATTGACCTCACGTCGGGGAGATGATGAGAGCGGCCTGGCCCAGGCACAGGGCCCTTCCCATCTGGGTCTGGAGCCAGAACAGAGGAAGCAGAGACCTAGAGAGGTGGGGACAACTCTGCGGCTGGCTTTGAAGAGGGAGGGACCATGGGAGGGAACCCGGAGGGGCCGCACCAGCAGCATCCTGAATTCTGCCGACAACCAGGACAGCCGGCAGGAGACCCCGCCTGCAGACGAGCACAGACCAGCTGACACCTCCACGTCAGCTTGGGGAGACCCTGGGCAAGGGCCCGGCAGGGGCCCCAAGGCCCGATGTCATTGTGCTCCTGCCTGCAATGGACAGTCATGTGTGTCTGCCCGCTGCTGGCTTCCGGGCAGAGCTTCAAACCATGCAAGCCTCTGGCCCCGTGTTGGAGCCCTCTCCCCCTGCCCTCAACCCAGGCCCCCAGGGAGGCCGCAGCCAGCCCCTTCCTGCTCTCCAGCCTTGGGCTGACCTGCCGAGGAGACCTCCGCCCGCCTCCAAAAGCCTCGCCGTGTGAGAAACCACCTTCCCATTCCTTCTTGGTGCAGTCTCCACATCAGAACGACAACTGGGTGGGGGTTCATCTGGCTTCTGTGGAGTGACTGCAACACCAGCATTCCCAGCAGGCATGCTGAGCTGCACCGTCTGGAATATTCTCTGGCTGGGGTGGCACCAGGAGGCAGGCCCTGCCAGGCAGCAGACCTTGGCATTGGAAGCACCCTCAGGCTGCTGTCCCAGGGCAGGAGGGAGAAGCCCCATGGGCCCTGGTGCTGCCGGCCTCCTGCATCCCGGGCACGGAGCACTCTAGCCGTGCGGGGCTGTGCGGAGCGGTCTAAAACAGAGGACTTTGGGCCCAAACCTCTATCTGCTTCTTTTTCACCTGGGGCGGCTTCTGGACACCGTAGGCCCTAACTCTAGTCCATCAGTCGGAGAAGATGTGGAGGATTGGTCAGAGCTGCCACTAACCCCTCATCCCAGGCCTGAGCCCGTGGCCCCCGCCAGTCTTCAGCCACAGCGGATGGCAGTGGGCTGGCTGGGGCCTCTGCTGTGACCCCCATCCAGAGGCAAGTCAGCAACAGCTGTACTGTGTATCTCATCTGCCACCTCAACCCACAAGACAGGGTGGACACCACCGCTCTCCTGTCCCTCTGTGGAATAGGAGGGGAACGCGTCCAGCCTGAAGCAAGGGTCACCGCCCCGGGAGCAGGAAGCAGCTCCGTGAGGCCGTGGGAGCAACCCCTGCCGGACACCAGCTGTGCACGCCACGGGGACAGCCCAGAGGTTAGAGACCCACGCTCCAGGCGCAGGTGGGCCAGGGTCCCCACACAGCGCCGTGCCCGCTCTAGGCCTCAGTCTCCTCGTCGGTAGAATGGGATAAAACAGCACCTGCCTCAGCAGATTGTTGTCAGGAAGAAACAAGTTGGCTCCAATAAAGAGCTCAGCAAGGGGCTTGCACACACGCCTGGCACCATCGCTCCGTCTCTCCGGCCCCATAGGGCTTTCTCAGACGGGCACTTGATTCAAGACCCAGGCAAAGCCCTCCAGCACTGCCAGGCCCCGGAGCCTGGTCACGTTCCAATCGCTCCTCCTGACCCACGGGGCCCCTGGCTTGTCACTTCTCCAAGTCTGGTGAGGGGTACAGACCCAGGGTGCCAAGGTTCCGTCCAACTCCAGTGAGCTCAGAGTCCAGGGTCCAGGTGTCCGTTGGTAAGAGGGAATGAGATAACTGGATGCACCTTCCTTTGGCCTCCCTGTCTGCTCCAGATGCCCGGAGCACTTCCGGTTCCTCTGACCTTCCACACATCCCTCTACAGGAGAATCTGTGCTGGCAGGCTGTACCATCTGTCCCCAGGTCCCCCACTTGGCCTGGCCAGAATGAACGCCCCTACCCTGTGGGCCTGGGCTTGGCCATGAGACCTGCCAATGGAACGTGGGGAGAAGTACCAGCGAGCTGGCTCTGAGCTGAGGCAGCCGAGTCTCCTCCCCTGATGGTGAGGAGGTGCCCCGGGGATCACAGCTCCTCAGCCTGAGTCTGGAACGAACACAACATGGGGCAGCCGAATCTCGAGCCCAGAGAGCCCAGCCAATATCAGCCATTACTGCAAAATGTTTCTGCAAAATATTTTTTTTGGCAGAAGTATGCATCAAAGACTGACTAGTCAGTACAAGACTGCAGCCGCTTTACCAGCCAGGGAAGAGACGCACATGGGGAAGGCAGAGCGGCCTCTCTACTCAAGACAGCCTTCACACGGGGGAGGCAGCATTCCCCGATAAGACATTCACAAGAAACCTCATGCTAGCTTTTCCTATCACCACCTATAGGCTACGAGACTGAGAAGGATGTGCGCAAGTGGTAGGGATGGGGGTAGGAGGAAAACGTGACAATCATGGTCAAGACCAACTTTTCCAGGGCCAAACATGGCTGCCTAAAGACTTTGGGCTAACTGATCCACTCAACACAGCACCCCGCCCCGGGGCTACGGCAGTGAGCAAAGAGCATAGAACTAGAACCCCTGATGGTGGAGCCGAGCCTCTCCCGGGGAAGGAGAGTCGGCTGACAAACAGATACCTAAGTAGAATACATAGAACCTCAGGTAGTGATAAGCTTTCCAGGGAGGAGTGTGCGCTGGGGAGGTGGGGCGCACCCCTGGTGAGTTCCGGGAGCAGCAAGGAGGCTAGCGTGGCTGGTCCAGGCAAGGTCACAGGCGTGCAGGGCCTCCTGGGTCAGGAAGAGCCTCTGGCCTTTCCACAGAGCGAGCCAGGAGCTTCTGGAAGGTTCTGAGCAGCAGAGAGGTCTGGGTTAAATCTCTGAAGACGCGTACCCCAGGATGAGGCTCCCCTAAGTCAATCCCTGTCATTAGTCATTCCTTTCCCATGTGATAGGTTGTAGGGCAGCTGACACTGCGCCACTCCATTGACGTCAAAGGTCCAGAACAGGCACATTGGGGGTTTCCTGGAGTGGGGCTGGGGGAGGGGGCAGGAGGACAAGAAGGTCCATAGCCGAAAGGTATGAGGTTTCTTTTTTTTTTCCCCCTTTATTCCCCCTTGTTCACTGTGTTAATTTGATCCTTTACCACCTCCAAATATGACGGTATTTTTTTAGTAGTACGAAAAAATATAGGATCTTTACACATTTAACCTTTTCAAACATTAGTCTGATGCTGAAAATGTCTCCTAGTTGTCCACGGAAGGGGTTTGTTTTGCGGGTGATGAAAATGTTCTAAAATTGAGTGTGGGGATGTTTAGACATATCTGTGAATATATGAAAACCCCTTGAATTGTACACATTAAACTGATGATCATATGGCATGTGAGTTGTATGCCAATAAAGCCATCTTTATTTTTTTTTTGTTATTTTTTAAAGATTTTACTTATCTATTTGAGAGAGAGACAGCGAGCATAATCAGGGGGAGGGGCAGAGAGAGAGGGAGAAGCAGGCTCCCTGCTCAGTGGGGGCTCGATCCCAGGACCCCGAGATCATGACCTAAGCTGAAGGCAGATGCTTAACCAGCTAAGTCAGCCAGGCTCCCAATAAAGCCATTAAAAAGTTGGGACATATTTTAATGACTGAAGCTACAGAGTTAAAAGCCATGCTCCTCAGACACACTGTGACATTCCATCTCTCCCTGGACTATGGTCCTGGCCCCAGGTCAAAGTCCCAGCCTGGCCCCATCCCAGTGGGCCCAGGACAGGACTAACCAAAAGGCCTTGCTCTCAGTCCTGGGAGACCCCACAGGAGAGGTTAATTCCCAGGGTGGGGCAAGGGGTCTGTAGACGGCCCGCCCCCTGAGGCTCAAGGCACAGCAGAAATGATTCTGTACGACAAAATAGATTTTATGGTGGCTTTACGCTGTATCTTCCCTTTTATTCTATCCTTTTTAATTCGGCAGGCTTGGAAAATCAGGTGTCAGGAACACGGGGGTGCTTCTGAGCTGTTCCCCCAAATTACTGTGTAACTCAGAAAAGTTTAACTAGTTTAGTTAATTCCACGTGATTCTCTGCACTCCTTGAAGGGAAGCTGGGAAGGTGCTATTTAAATCCAAGGTCTAATTTTTGTCCTTATCTGAAAGAAACAGCTGTGAACAGTACCTGCCTCAGACAGCTGCTGTTAAATGTAATTGCTTCTTAGCTTGTGAGTTTTCCTGTAGGGAGATTTGGTGCCAAAGCTTGTGATATACGTAAATATGTAACACCTACCAGGATGTCAGTGGGAGGGAAGAAGACGAGGCTCCCATCTTTTGACTGCTTCCTTGGGGCTGAAAACATTCAAAATGCCTCCTCCTTCCGCTGCCTGGCCCCAGCGTGGTCCTACCCCGGATGTTACAACACTCTGCCGCTCTCCTTGGCCTTCCCCACTCGAGCCCTGTTCTTCAGCACCACGGCCAGCTCTGGATATTCACATTTGAAAAACCAGCTTCCTGCCCAGCTCGGCCCAGACGTTTTTGTTCCATTCCCATGTCTTTTCTAACTCACCACTCTTAGATCCTCCCCCAACCACATTCTTGTGGGCTCCCACATGGCCAGGTCCACCGGCTGAGATGACATGGCCAGAAGGTGCTAGAAGAGCCTATGGCCTCTAGACACACAGTCTGTTCATGGATCATTTTCTTTCCTGGACCCCTAACCCCAAACCCACCAGAATGTCCATCGTTGGTCACACAGATCTGAGGGTTTAGCCCCCTGCCAGGGCTGGACTAGTAACAGGGAGAGCCAGCCACACATCAAAATGAGAGAGAGAGAGAATATTTTAGACAGAATTTGATCCTGTATTTGATGTTTAAAAAGAAAAAGCTTCAGGGACAGCCACTTTCAGAATACAGGATAAGGACCTCCAAAAATTTGTTTCTCCATAAAAGCGATGAGAACATTGGCAAAATTTATTAAAACTAATTTTCTAAACTTTGGAATTTAACCAAAGGCTTGCAACAAGAATCTCAAGAAATTCAAGAAAAACAGCTAAATCTGAGAAAGAACAATGAGCTTTGAGGGCATTTTAGTTTGTTCCATTCCCATCCACCTCTTCATCTCTGCAGTGGTCTTGAAAACCAACAGCGTCACAATCCCACCATAAAAACCAGCAGCCTAGCACCCACTGGAGGGGCTAGAATGTTTTGGGGGCTTGCCAAAAGCCCCATCTCCTGATATGATAATTGTCATTATTTGGCCTGTCTGGTAGCTCCCTGGAAACCCAGAAATAAAGACAAGCAGGGCTTATTTTTATTTGACCTGACTCAAACCTTACTTCTTGTGAATAGCTTTTTCCCTAGGATGATTGTTGGAAACAATCAGTGGCAACTGTTTAACAGCACTGCTGCTGAAGCTGCATCACCTCAACTGAGGTGAGTAAGTTGACCAAAAACTTAAAAGGAGAGGGGGGGAAGGAAAGATGGCAGAGGGGTAGGGGGCCCTATTCCAACCGGTCCCCGGAACTGAGCTGGATATCTACCAGACCACTCTGAGCACCCATGAAACCAGCCTGAGATGTAAGAAGATCTGGATCTCTACAAGCAGAATATTGCAGGCGGTTGGTTTTGAGGTGCAAAGTGGGGAGCCGTGATTCTGTGGGCAGATATCGGAGGATAAACGGCGGCGGGAGGATGCCTGGCCGTGGGGATCCTACACCGCCGGTGAGCGACAGCCTCACGCGCTGGGGACGAGCACAGACTCCGCAGACCGGTAGCAGCGGGGAAAGGACTTTAGGGCAGCCCCCGGGGCGGAAACCCAGACCGGCGGGTCACGCATGTGAACTGGGAGCGGCTGGCGGTTTTAGAAGCACAAAGGGCAGAGACGTGCCCCGACCTGGAGGCAGGACTGGGGGCTCTGCGGAGGGGCGCACAATCCAGGACACTGCAATTTATAGCAGCACAGACAGAAACTGAGACAGTGTGGCCTGGAGAGCTCACTGAAGAACAGACTGCGATCTCTCTGTTCTGAGGCAGAGGGCTGGAAACGGTCTCTTCTGCTCTGACTCATGGAAGAGGCGCAGAAAGCTGCCAGGGAAAGCCGCCAGAGAACAAAAGCCCCCAAAAACCGGTTTCCACTGAGCCAAACCCCCGCCACAGGGGTCAGGGCAACTCCACCCAAACAGGGTTGCCTGAGTAACAGCACGGCAGGCCCCTCCCGCAGAAGACAGGCTGGGAAAACAAGAGGCCAGCAACCTTAAGGTCCCAAGAAAACAGGTGCATCTTGCTTGGGTTCTGGTCAATAATTTGGACTCTATACATTCCCTCAAACACCCATCAACAGAATGACTAGGAGGAGGAGCCCCCAAAATAGAAAAGATTCAGAGATTATGACTTATGCCGCAGATTTACAAATGGACGCAGATATAACCAAGATGTCGGAGATGGAATTCAGGCTAGCAATTGTGAAAACAATAGCTAGAATGGAGAAATCAATTAATGGCAACAAAGAGTCTCTAAGGGCAGAAATGAAAGCTGAATTGGCAGAACT
>NW_027834936.1:0-2316 GCF_054177405.1 Leptonychotes weddellii
AGAGAGCACGAGAGGGAAGAGGGCAGAGGGAGAAGCAGACCCCCCGCTGAGCAGGGAGCCCGATGCGGGACTCGATCCCGGGACTCCAGGATCATGACCCGAGCCGAAGGCAGTCACCCAACCAACTGAGCCACCCAGGCGCCCCCTATATAAGTATTTTTAAATAGCTTTTTAGTGTTGACTTCCACATTGAGATTTTTATCCTACCTATAGTTGATTTTTCTCATGGTCTGTCAAATAGGGGTCTGGTTTTTTGTAGTTGTCTTGGCAAGATTAATTGTAAATTTTATTTTCTCCCCACTAAAGTGCTGCTTTTATAATTATAGTATAAATATAACATAAATAATATAATAAAATATATATAATATATATTATACATGTAAAAACATATAATATAAATATAATTATAAATATAATTTCCTTTTTTATGTGGGCATATTTTTGGACTTTATATTTAAGCCTGTGATAATACCACATTATTTTAATTATACTTGCTTTTAATGCATCTTGCTACCTAGTGGGGAAAATATTTTCATCTTCTCTTTAAGAATGTCATGACTCTTCATGGTCTTATGTCTTTCTAATTAGCTTGACAGCCTTCTCCCTTTAAATGTGTTGGGATTTTGATTAAGATTGCATTGAATCTACAGATCATTTTGGGAGAAAATTGACATATTTACAATATTGAGTTTTCTCATTATGTTTCCTAATAATGTCCTGATCACAGTTGTAGACAAAGGAGAAGTGGCCATTGTTGCACCTCCCCAGTTGCTGCAAGTCCCTCCCCCTCTTGCTGAAGTGACTTCCAGGGGATTTAACAGGCTGGCACCCCTTTATTCATTGTGTTCATTTTTCTCTTTCCCACTTGGGAGCCAGATATTAAAGACTAGACATTCAAAAACAACTGCATATATGGGAAAGTTAGAAAGGGACCATGGTACCCAGACAAAGCCTCAGAAAAGACCTCAAGACCTTAAGTTTATACCAGAGGGCGGTCCTCAGCACCGAAGCCTATAACAATCAAAACAACAAAAACAGTAACAAAAATTAGCAAACCCTGGGGAAGGGAGAGAATCTGATTTCTAGAGTTACCACATTATTATTAGAATTATGTAAAATGTCCAGTGTTCTAACAAAAAATCATAAGGCATACAAAGAAACAAGGAAAATATGGCCCATTCAAAGGAAAATAAACCAACAGAAACTGTTCCTGAAAAAGACCTGATGGCATATATACTAGACACAGAGGTTAAAATTAACAACTGGCTTAAAGATAGACAACTAAAGGAAGGAAGATGTGGAGAAAGTTGCTAAAACTATATATGAACAGAATGGAAACATCAATAAAGAAATAGAAAATCTAAGAAGATGCCAAAAAGAAATTCTGGAGTTAAAAAGTACAAAAACCCAAATGAAAAATTCACTAGAGGGATTCAAACACAGGTTTGAGCAGGCAGAACGAATCAGCAAACTTGAAGATAGGACAACAGAAATTATTCAGTCTGAGGATTAGAAAGAAAAAAGGTTGAAGGAAAATGAACAGAGCTGAAGGGACCTGTGGGACACCATGAAGCAGCCAAACATGCATTGTGGGAGTCCCAGAAAGAGGAGAGAAAAAGAGACAATATTTGAAGAAACAATAGCTGAAAATTTTATGAAAGACAAACATACAAACTTGTAGAAGATAATGGAGGGAAAAATCTAGGTGATTTTGGGCACAGAATGAGTTTTTATATAAACACCAAAAATATAATCATGAACAAAAAAAGTTAAAAATTGGTGTTCATTAAAATTATAAACTTCTGCTGTGTGAAAGTTATGAGAATGAGAAGACAAGCCATGAACTGGGAGAAAAATCTTTGTAAAACAAATATCTGGTAAAGAACTTACGTATAAAATATACAAAGAATTCTTAAAACTCAACAATAACAAACAACCCAATTTAAATGTGGCCAAGAGATCTGAACAGATGCCTCACTAGAAAAGATAAACTCATGGTAAATAAGTATATGAAAAGTTGCTCAGTGTCATATGTCATTAGGGTATTAAAAATTTAAACAACCATGAGACATAACTATACATTTTTTAGAATGACTAAAATCCGAAACACTGATAGCTCCAAATGTTGTCAATAATGTGGGGTAACAGGAATTCACTTTCACTGTTGGCAGGAATGCAAAATGGTACGGCCACTTTGTTTTGTGTGTTTGTATGTGTTGTTTTGTTTTAGAGAGAGTATGAGCAGGGGAGGGGGGAGAGGGGCAGAGGAAGACAATCTGAAGCAGACTCCACGATGAGTGCCAAGCCCAATGTGGT
>NW_027834937.1:0-269 GCF_054177405.1 Leptonychotes weddellii
GGCTCTGGAACTGGCTGATATTTGCTCTTTTTCTCCCTCTGCTATCCTTTAAGCATGTTCTCTTTTCCCACTCCGGCCTGAGGGAAAGGCCAAGGGTACACGGCACCCCAAAATAGCTACAGGGCCAGAGTCTTACATGAGGATTTGGATCTGGAAAGGCTTTTGACAGACAAGGAGGAGACTGTTGCAGGGATGGGACGGCGAGGAAGGGTGCCCAGAGCCACAAGGAGGACGGGAACAAAGAACTTAGTCTCCTGACAAGTCTGGAC
>NW_027834938.1:0-269 GCF_054177405.1 Leptonychotes weddellii
AGACTCCCTGCCGAGCAGGGAGCCCGATGTGGGACTCGATCCAGGGACTCCAGGATCATGACCTGAGCCAAAGGCAGTCGCTTAACCAACTGAGCCACCCAGGCGCCCTCACAACTGACTTCTTAACAAAAGCAATATAAGCTCCAAAGCAATAGACTGATAGTTTCAAACTGTTGAATGGGAAGAACAAAGAACTGCCGTCTTAAAATTGTATGCCCAGTAACATAGCTTTCAAAAATGAAGGTGAAATAAAAATGCCTAAAATTTTT
>NW_027834939.1:0-269 GCF_054177405.1 Leptonychotes weddellii
TCCTGCAGAAGCAACGGAGGTGCCAAGGTACCGGGCAGGCTGGCGGGGGCGGGGGGGCTCCCGCCTGGCGCGGGCTGTGCCGGGAGGAAGGCGCAGGAGGCGGAGGGGCCACGCAGAGGCCCTCACCTGTGCGCCCCTTCCTTCCATCTTTCAGAAACGCTGAGGAAGCGGGCTGAGAAGGACAAAGGTAAGCGGGGAAAGAGGCAAGAGGCGCACTCTCTGCTCGCCTCCCTCAGTACCACAAAGTGGTGGGGGGCGCGGGAGTTTGC
>NW_027834940.1:0-269 GCF_054177405.1 Leptonychotes weddellii
ATCAGAGTGACCTACCTGGACCCACAGTGTGCCCAGGTGCCACCTCTCTCCCCAGCTGATCCTTTGACTGTAATTTTTAGAGAAGAGCAGTGAAGGCTTAAGATAGCAGTAGCGCTACCCGCTTCGTGATCTGCACAAACGAGGGCCAAGGCTCAACTCCAGGTCGGTGCCCGGAAGAATTACTCGGTGCTTACTGTGTACCACGTGTTGGAGATCCCCTAGGAAGAGCTTTACTTGGGAACTTCCTGTAAACGTCCCAGGGATGAGCT
>NW_027834941.1:0-269 GCF_054177405.1 Leptonychotes weddellii
CAAAAAAAAAAAAAAAAAGAGCCCAAATAGGAAATAAAAATCTCTTAAGGAGTTTGGACTTTGTTGTAGATCAATGAAAAACAAATAAAAGGCTTTTACATCAAAGAGGGGCATGATCAGAATTGAATTCTAGAACCATCATTTTGCTTTAGTTTGAAAAATGGATAGTAATGAAGCAGGACAGAAGGCAAAGATTCCTCCTGGAAGAGAGTTAGGTCATTCAAGAAGGGAGTGGACAGAGACATGGCCTGGGGTAGGGACAAGTGGGA
>NW_027834942.1:0-269 GCF_054177405.1 Leptonychotes weddellii
TCTTTTATTAATACCAGCTTCTCACTCGCTTCCCCGTTCTGCCATCTTTGCCTGACTGACCCAACGAGTCACTGTGCTCATTAGACTGGGGGCACCCACACAGCAGTGTGCCACCCCTCCTCGGGACCCCAGCCCGCCCTGCATCCCCCACCTTCCCTTCCTCCTCGGGACCCCAGCCCGCCCTGCATCCCCCACCTTCCCTTCCTCCTCGGGACCCCAGCCCGCCCTGCATCCCCCCCACCTTCCCTTCCTCCTCGGGACCCCAGCCC
>NW_027834943.1:0-269 GCF_054177405.1 Leptonychotes weddellii
AAACCTTTCACATTGGAAGGCGGCAAAACAAAGCTGATTTATAATTCTGGGTTGAGAAGAGCCATCTTAGTGTGACACCAAGGCTAAAATTATTAAGTATGTGACTACATCAAACTTAAAAGACCAAACCAAACCAAAATAAAACCATAACATGACCAAACTTCTGAATGGTAAGAGATGCTAAAAATTTAGAAGACCAATAAAAACTAGACAAAGTATTTGAATCCTAGCTGACAGGAAAAATCAGTAAGAAAAGTAACAATCCAAAG
>NW_027834944.1:0-269 GCF_054177405.1 Leptonychotes weddellii
ATATGATAATTGTCTTTCTCTGCTTGACTTATTTCACTTAGCATAATCCCCTCAAGTTCCATCCATGTCGATGCAAATGGTGGGTATTCATCCTTTCTGATGGCTGAGTAATATTCCATTGTATACATGGACCACCTCTTCTTTATCCATTCATCTGTTTTCCTTCCACAGTTTGGCTATTGTGGGCATTGCTGCTATGAACATGGGGATGCATGTGCCCCTTCTTTTCACTACATCTGTGTCTTTGGGGTAAATACCTAGTAGGGCAA
>NW_027834945.1:0-269 GCF_054177405.1 Leptonychotes weddellii
AGGCTCTTCCACTGAAAATACCAATAAAACAGAAAACAAATTAAACAGAAAAATAAATTTTAACAATGTTAAAAAAAAAAAAATCAAAAACCCAAGATGGACGAAAATGTATTCTACCACAGAAGCTCAAAGCCCTGGGAGCCGGCCAGGGGTGGGTGGGCTGGGAACAGCCCTTTGATAACCAAAATGTAACAACTACTAGAATCAAAAATGACATTCAGGTAACAACTGGCATCTTCTCTTGAAAATCAATCAAGATTAAACTGGGG
>NW_027834946.1:0-2316 GCF_054177405.1 Leptonychotes weddellii
GACTAACTTCCATGGCCGGATCTGCTACCCCTAGCTCTCCTGCATGCTCGCTGCACGCCCAGGACATCAGGTTTCTCCCCATTCGAATTAATATATGGACGGCCTCCCCCGTGTGTGGGAAGCCTTCCAGGAAACTTGCATCAGGTTGGAGATAAAGGGATAAAGGAGCAGCTTCAGGCCCTGGAGGCCACCCTAAATAAATTACAAAAGTACACCATCGAGAGGGCTCCAATCTCCTTAGGGTCTCAGGTACACTCCTTCCAGACAGGGGACTCAGTTTGGGTCAAAGATTGGAAGAAAGACCCCCTCAAACTGCAGTGGATAGGGCCCCATACTGTTGTTCTAATCGCCCCTACTGCCCTCAAGGTCTCAGGTGTCACCCCATGGGTCCACCACTCCAGAGTGAAGAAAGCTCATCATTCAGATAAGGAGCCACACCAGTGGAGAGTCCAGCCAGACTTCACGAAACCACTCCGGCTTCACCTTTGACGAGACCCCACTGACTGATGGACACCTGCTCACCATGGTCCCTGGCTCTCATTGGCATGATTTCCCTCATCTTGGGAGTAGGACTCTACACTGTTGCCCCTCCTGACTGGACTTTCCCACAGAGGCTTACTATTGTCATTGCTTACTGGGTGTCCCTAGAGTGTATTGCTGCACTCACTTGTCCACAGGTTTCATCTGCTATCGGGTTAGCCATGATGGCTCCCTCTACCTAAGGTCATAGATCCCACTTTTACTGGCCCTCTGCTGTCTACTCTGAGCACATTTCACCATGGTTTTCCTGGCCCCAGTCAGTCCCCGTCTTCTGCTACCTGGTGTGCTGTTCCTCCTCACTGCCCCTAGCTTGCCCGGCCAGGCAAGGGGGGCAAACTCTCATATCACCATTATTGGCAAATGGACTTTCCAGCTTATCCCCCTCAATCCTGCACCAGCGCCCCTACTGACTTCTTCCACCTGGGATGGACACACCAAAGGTTAACCTCCATTTTGATGGATGCCAGCTTCTTGATACCTCCTGGGAACCTGATAGATGGTATTCCTACCATGGCCCTCACTCAGGTTACCGGCTGGTAGATATCTACATCTGTGGGGGCCCTATGCCTAAACAGCCAAACACCCGCCCTCAGTTCCGCTTGCAAACCTGGGGTTGTGAGTCATGGGTGGCGACTTGGCCAGGAATGGAATGATGGTCCACCAGGTGGTGGAACCTCAAACAGCAGAGTGACGTCCGGATTTCCTTGTCACGCAATGCCACCCCATCCTCTTGCTCTAGCAATCACCGTATACCGCTCACCCTCTCAGTCTTAGAACCCAATGACACGTCATGGGCTACAGGAATCATTCTCCTGTTGGGCCAATATCACACTATGGCAACCGACACCATGGCCAAATTTATGATTAAGTCCATGTTCACTCCAAGCCTTACAGTCAACCCCCAGAGTCAGACAGAAAATAACTCGCCCTTGCGCATCCCTGGGTACCCCATCCACACGCAGCAAGCATCTATAGCACAACTGTTAGGTATGATTAATCCCTCCCACCAAGTGCTTAAACACTCAAATCCACCCCTAGCGTCTGACTGCTGGATCTGTATAAAGTCTGGTCCCATCCAATACCTAGGTGTCATCCTCAACCAATCTACTGTGTCACCTCCCACCTCGGCACCAGTACCGCTGTATGGCAACTCTTCCTCTTCCATCATGGGCCACAGTTGGGTCTGTGTGCCTAACAACACTTTTCTGGCTTGTGATCCAAGTGTATACATCTGCATCACCCCGCGCAATCAATCATGCACGCTTGTCAGTGTCTTACCCGATCTTTCAGTCCTCCCCGGGAGGGATGCCCCACTCATACGGAGACCTCCTAGCTGCCCTCGACGCTCCCCCTGTGGCCATCCCTCTTATCGTGAGCCTGCTGGTCACATCAGGTGTTGCCCTCGGTGCCACTGGCATCGGGATGTCTCAGGTTCAGTACCAGGGGTTAACTCAACAACTCACGGAGGACTTTTCCACCCTCACTCTGTCGGCCCTGGCCCTGCAGTGCCAACTCGATTCACTGGCCTCAGTGGTCCTCCAAAACAGGCATGGGCTCGACTTACTCATGGCCGTGCAGGGGGAGTTCTGCCTCTTCTTACAGGAGGAATGTTGTTTCTATGCTAATGAGTCAGGGGTGGTCCAAGAAACTCTGACCCAATTACAGGAATGAGTACATCGCTGGTGGGAATCACTCCAGTGGACAACTTGGTGGGATACCCTCTCACAATGGTTCCCTTGGTTCGCCCCCCTCGTCTGCCCCCTCCTATTGCTTCTC
>NW_027834947.1:0-269 GCF_054177405.1 Leptonychotes weddellii
AATGAGTGGGATGAGAAGTGGCCTCAAGCCCTGTCTCAGGCCCGAGGTTCTGGGGGGAGCGCGTGAGGCCCGCACTTCTTGCACTTTGCTTTCTGGTGTGAGGAGAGCAGCACCTGGTGACGAGGGGTCAGTACCACCACCCTACTAATGAGGCTCTGCCCCCCACCTGTGCAGAAAACACCCGCAAATTCCCAAATCAACTGGAAGTTAGCAATCACCTGGGATGCTGATTAAAATGCAGGTCCCCACACCTCTTCCCTGGAGGAGGG
>NW_027834948.1:0-269 GCF_054177405.1 Leptonychotes weddellii
GATAACTAAGACTGGTCTGATGGGACACCCGGGCTGCGTGGGGGCCATCAGACAGCACACCTGTGTCTCTCGCTGCGCACAACTCCTGGGGGTCAGCACTGGCTCACCCGCGTATAGCGTGACCGTCCCTCGCCCAGGGCATCCCCTCGGGACTGCTGGGGCGAGGGGGGCGGGTGGAGCTTACAGAGCTTCTCAGCTTCGTGATCAGAGATTCTCCATAACGGGGTCGGGAAGCTGAGACTCGCACAAAGCTCACAGAGCAGGTGCGG
>NW_027834949.1:0-269 GCF_054177405.1 Leptonychotes weddellii
TCTAAGTGTCCAAGTGAAAGGAAGAGTCACACATCTCTCACTTTCAAAAGCTAGAAATGAGTAGGCTCAGTGAGAGGAAGGTGTGTTGAAAGTCTAGATAAGCCGAAAGCCAGGCCGCCTGCCCCAAACAGACAAGTTGTGAATGCAAAGGAAGAGTTCTGGAAGGACATGAGAAGTGCCACGCCAGCGAGCGCACGAATGATAACCAGGTGAAACAGCCTTACTGCTGATATGGACAAAGACTTAGCGGTCTGGACAGAAGCGCCAAC
>NW_027834950.1:0-269 GCF_054177405.1 Leptonychotes weddellii
GCGGCTACTCCTACGGCAGCGGCCACAGCCTTGGAGCCGGCTTCAGTTCCGGCAGTGGCAGAGGCATGGGGGGTGGCTTCAGCTCCTCTGGGGGCAGCAGCTCCACCATCAAATACACCACCAGCTCATCCTCCAGCAGGAAGAGCTACCAGCACTAAGTCCTGCCATCGGCTCTTGGTCCCACGTTGTCCCCGTCGATGGCCGCATTGCCCTCTCTCAGGCTACTTCTCTTCTCCCGCCTCCATCTTCCCTCGGCCCCTGAGTTACAG
>NW_027834951.1:0-269 GCF_054177405.1 Leptonychotes weddellii
AATTAAAAAAAAAAGGCAAAAAAAAAAAAAAAAGAAACAGGAGGATCCCTCAACGTTTCTTCTGATACACTTCTCCTCTTCTTGACTTATTCCTATTCCTCATTTGAATCAAGGAAGATGCATGTAGATTCATCCTTTGTTTTAAAATGAATGTGAGCACAGGGACTCCGTTTTACAAACCAGAGTTCAGAACCTACGGACAAATACCAGTGTATTGGAGCCACAGAATATTTGAAATGAAAATAGTCACAGAAAATGTAAGGCTTTGG
>NW_027834952.1:0-269 GCF_054177405.1 Leptonychotes weddellii
AGGACAGTTTTTGTTTAAATGCAGGTTCCTGGGCCTGGTGGGACTCCAGCTGTGGGAATGCACAGTTCACTAGTGCTTTTGACCTGCAGTGGGCTCTCCTAGAGCCATAGCCAGGTAGGGTTTTCTCAACTAGACCCCAATATGGCCAATCCTTCCCTAGCAAGGCAAAGCTTAATATTGAGATGCTCAGGTCACAGAAGGAATCTGTACTTTTTAAAAAAGTTTTCATTTTAATTCCAGTTAGTTAATATACAATATTATATTAGTTT
>NW_027834953.1:0-269 GCF_054177405.1 Leptonychotes weddellii
CAGCTGAATTCCTGAGAGGAGACGAAATCCAGGTCTCCTACTCCTCCGCCATCTTGCTCCGCCCCCCCCTTTTTTTTTTTAAATCAGAATTAGACACTGAATTTTCCCAAGTTATGTTTTGGCATCTCCTAGATCTGTCTGTTCCCCTAGAACCAATTAATATAGTAAATTACATCACTAGATCCTTCCTTAGTGAGCATCCTGGTGATCCTTGACCAGCCCACTGTAGTTTGGATGTATTCTTTTTGAATATCTAACTGGGTTCTATT
>NW_027834954.1:0-269 GCF_054177405.1 Leptonychotes weddellii
GGCCAGCTGGAACAGAGGAAGCAAAGGGTAAGGTGGGGAGTGAAACCAGAGATGGGGCTGGATCCTGCAAAGCCCCATGGGCCTCGGGAGGAGTTCTGGAAAAACTCATAGTTTATGCTCCTGCTAATATGCCCATGGCTCAGCATGGCTGCCTCAGCCCCTGGGTTTTCTTGATCTTTTAACACAAATACCTAACAACGAGGAATTTCTTCGGCTTCTCTTAGTTCAAATTCCCAAGAATGGGAGTCTAGTTGGCTGAGCCCAGCCTG
>NW_027834955.1:0-269 GCF_054177405.1 Leptonychotes weddellii
AGACTCCCTGCCGAGCAGGGAGCCCGATGCGGGACTCGATCCAGGGACTCCAGGATCATGACCTGAGCCGAAGGCAGTCGCTTAACCAACTGAGCCACCCAGGCGCCCTCACAACTGACTTCTTAACAAAAGCAATATAAGCTCCAAAGCAATAGACTGATAGTTTCAAACTGTTGAATGGGAAGAACAAAGAACTGCCATCTTAAAATTGTATGCCCAGTAACATAGCTTTCAAAAATGAAGGTGAAATAAAAATGCCTAAAATTTTT
>NW_027834956.1:0-269 GCF_054177405.1 Leptonychotes weddellii
TTGCCTATAAAGAGAGATGAGGGTACTCTGTGGGTGATGATAATATGATAGTGATATGGGTGTATGCATTTGTCAAAGTTTTTGGCCTCTACCCTTAAAAAGAGTGTTTATTGTAGGTCAGTTAAACCTCAATAAAGACTTCAACAGTTTCCCAATTCATTTACAACATCTGCCTCTCCTACACTTCATTTTGCTTCAGGAGTGGGAAGATAGCCTTCCCAAAGCAGGATATTTAGTTGTCCTCCCTCTCTATCCCTCTAATTCCTTTT
>NW_027834957.1:0-2316 GCF_054177405.1 Leptonychotes weddellii
CCCAAACCAGCCTGGTCTGTGCCCTCCTCAGCTTCCCACACGAGCCCTTCTCAACTCCTTGCTCACTTGTCTCTTCGATCTGTGTTCTGTGTCCGCCTCAGGACCGGCCAGAAGCAGAGGAGAAGCCAAGAGCATGTCCCCGATGGAGGTGCTCATAAAGCTCCACAGAAGGCTGCATGAAGAGGAGCTTGATGGCTTCCGTGGCAAAGAGGGTAAGACACGCAGGTGTAGGGACTGTTGGAGAAAGCAGCCTGCCTCTTCCTTCCCACCCTTTCTGCATCTGATTCTCTCCTTCCCTCTTTGATCTCCCTGTGCTGGCCCCCGCCCGGGGAATGGGAAGGGGAGGGGTCTTTCCTTCCTCCACCTCCGCTGTCCCTGGTCTCTGCAATAACCTAATGATTCCTCATTTCGCTGCCCAGCCCTCAATGGGGAGAAGTTCCCTTTGATTGCTTGTGACACCAATCTCACAACAAATTTAGCACCTCGTTTCCTGGATGAGCCAATATTCCCCCTCGATTATCTCCCTGTGAGGGGGACGGGGCGCCATGCATTCCAACAAGCATCTTATGCTTCCCCTGGATATCAGAGCCAATCAAGCTCGCCGTCCTCCCAAGGATGGATGGGGTGGGTGGGAGGAGGTTCTCATGGGAGCACAGGAGGGCTCCAAGAGTGAGGGAAAGACAGAGGAGGGGGCGGAGGGCAGGGAGGACAGTGCGGCACAGAGAGGCCCCTGGAAACCCAGCCCTCAGCCGGTCTGTGTGCAGATTCTCCGAAATGGAAAGTGGCAGTGGGAAAAGTGGCAGGCTTTTGCTCAGGTAATTCTAGACCTTCCTTCCCAAGCCTCTCCTGGAATCCTGGCACTTCATGGGACCACCGCCTGACATCTCGGCTAACGGAGGGAGGGGAAGGATGACCTGGGGGGGCTCACTGCTTCCCTCAGGAATGAATCAAGGGAGGGAGAGACACGTCCCTCCTCTGTGCTCCCCCTCCGGCAGTCCCTGACACCTCGTATCCCATGGAAATGACTTCTCCTAACAAAACCACCGGCTCCTAGCAGGGCTGCTGGAAGGGGCAGGTGTCCTATGAGCATCTGACCCATGGGACTGATGACGGGCGGTGAGAAGAGATTTCTCCAGGGAAAGGGAGGGATGCGGCAGAAGGTTCTCCGAATGCAGTGAGCAGAGGAGGAAGGGCAGACTGGAGGACCCTGGAAAATGGACCAAAGGAGGCAGGGAGGGAGTGATGTTGCTCAGAACCCTGACAACTGCATGGAAGACAGAAAGGTGCCGAGCACAGAAGACGGGACAGAGCCCGGGGCAGGTGGGCAGTGGTGCAGGGAGGGGGTGGCTCACCTGTAGTGACCGGGACAGGGAGATGGAGAAGGAGGAGCAAGGGTCAGAGGCTCCAGAACTGAGCTGGGGGACAGCAGGGAGTGGGAGTCGGCCCACCACGGCAGGAATGCAGGGAAGGCAGAAGGAGGGGCTGGAGGCGAGGAGCCAGGGCTGATACTGGGAGGGCTAGCAGATGTTTGCTGTCATTAAACAGATTCCAGTCCACCCAGGGGGGCCTCGGGCAGCAGAGACGAGCCTGGGTGACCACGGGAGGGAGGGTCCAGGAGCAGAGCCTGGGAGGAAGGAGAAGCCTCACACCAGGCTGTGTTCGTTTCCACACATGACCCCCAACCCAACTCAACACCAACACTAGTCCCAACCAGAACCTAATCCCAGCAGCCATTCAACCCCGAACCCCAACTAGAACCCAGCTTCTAGAAGGCCAGCATCTCAAATTCCCTCAGTGCCTGCTCAGCAGAAGTAAAGTCATCAACAGAGGTTTATTGAATCAATGAGCGCATAAACCAAACGTGAACCCCTACCCTTAACGGTAACCCTCTCAGGCCTGACCCCCCTGCTGACCCCAGTGCCCGCACTGAGCCCGGGTCAGCCCCAAGCCCCGGCTCTGGCGGCACTCACCCCAGTCCTGAGGGCCACTGTCCCTGATGCAGCTTCACTTACTGCTTGTGACCCCGCCCATCTCCTAGCATCCTTCACATCCTCCTCCTCCAGGCAGTCCTCCCAGAGGGATTGTAACGGAAGTGTTGCCTTCCCCATCCCATCCCACCCAAACCAGCCTGGTCTGTGCCCTCCTCAGCTTCCCACACGAGCCCTTCTCAACTCCTTGCTCACTTGTCTCTTCGATCTGTGTTCTGTGTCCGCCTCAGGACCGGCCAGAAGCAGAGGAGAAGCCAAGAGCATGTCCCCGATGGAGGTGCTCATAAAGCTCCACAGAAGGCTGCATGAAGAGGAGCTTGATGGCTTC
>NW_027834958.1:0-269 GCF_054177405.1 Leptonychotes weddellii
GTTGAATAAGCCCATAAGTCATTCCAGGTTTTCATATATTTCATTCATATCCAAAGATTATCTGGATTGAGAAATTGCAATTTTTGTTAGTTATCAGTTTGTTTCTTCTTAACCACAAGGAGAGCCTCAAATATCAAGAATATTATGCCTTTAAATGTAGTGCGCATTTAAAATCTGAGAATGAAAAAGTATGGTGAGTGAATTATCAGTGGTATATTTCTATACATCAAATACTCATATAAGAGACCACAGTAAATGAAATATGTATC
>NW_027834959.1:0-269 GCF_054177405.1 Leptonychotes weddellii
TCCACTGGTGGGGCACCTCGGCGGCTCAGTTGGTTGAATGTTTGACTCTTGACTTCAGCTCAGGTCATGACCTCGGGGTCCTGGGATTGAGCCCTGTGTTGGGTTCTGCACTCATGGGGAGTCTGCTTGAGATGCTCTCTCTCCCCCTCTCCCTTTTGTTTGCACTCTCTCTCTAAAATAAATAAATCTTAAAAAAAAAGGTGTCTACTGGTATTATAGCTTAACTTGGGAAATAAGGCAAGCACAAGAAATATGTACATAAATATTAA
>NW_027834960.1:0-269 GCF_054177405.1 Leptonychotes weddellii
TAGCAGAGCAGCTCTGACCCTGCTTCCCTGGGGGAGGTGATGCCTGAGCTGAGCCTAGAAGGACAAGTGTGTTGGGGCGGGTGTCCCAGACAGAAGGAACAGAGGGTGGATGAGTGGAAAAAGCTGACCCATGAACGGAAGAGGCAGGCAGGAGGCAGCTCATGTGGATGGACGGAGATGCTGGCGCTTCTGACACTGTCCAGTGGCGATGGAGCGAGGTAGCTGAGCCCTGGGCACTGAAGGCCCTCTGGCACACAACAGCTACCGTA
>NW_027834961.1:0-269 GCF_054177405.1 Leptonychotes weddellii
AGGGGAAAGAAAGTCTAAGATCAGATACCTATAGTAATTTGTCTGGATATAGGTGGGAAATTGGTGGTGTTGTAAAAACGATTATAGAAAGAAATACTCTATTTCCTATGGATTCTTCACCTCTGATATTCAAAAATCCACTGTTTTTCAAGCCTCTCTCTTTCCTACCATTGATAGATCCTCTCTCCTGGCTTCTCTCCCTCCCTCTTTTTCCATTTGTCCTTCATTCCACTTTGCTACCTATACCCTTCCCTTCCTTTTCCAGAGAC
>NW_027834962.1:0-269 GCF_054177405.1 Leptonychotes weddellii
AAAAAAAAAAAAAAAAGACCAGGGGACTTGCTCCGAGCAAGCCCGAAGGAGGCTGAAGGAGCACAGCTCACTGCTGAGGCACTGAATGATGAGCCCCACAAAGTCCCCCTTTCCATCTACAAGGTTATGTGTGCCCCAAGATGAAGGTGCAAATGCCCGGCCATCTGGCCTTAGTTAGATCTAATGGGGGCACTTCACTCTCCCGATCCTGCGGGAGGGGGCCCGCGGGGCTGGTGCATTCCAGAAGGAAGTCGTCTGGCAGGGGAGGC
>NW_027834963.1:0-269 GCF_054177405.1 Leptonychotes weddellii
GTCTCTCATGGTTCGTCTACCCCTCTGATTTCCCCCGCTTCATTCTTCCCCTCCCGCTACCTTCTTCTTCTTTTTTTTTTTTTCTTAACATATATTGCATTATTTGTTTCAGAGGTACAGATCTGAGATTCAACAGTCTTGAGTGTGATTCTTTTTTGAATATTATGCTAGGGGACACATGTATGGATACTTGTAACGCCAATCCAGAAGGACTGAGGTGTCCTGTAAAAGAGTATCATCAACATTAAATTTGAATCACCCATCGGACC
>NW_027834964.1:0-269 GCF_054177405.1 Leptonychotes weddellii
ACAGGTCAGAAGTGATGGTGCAGCCAAAAAGATGCAGAATCTTCAACCTAAAAAAAGTGAAAAGACAAGACCCCAACTATGTGGAGTGGAGACAGTGGAGCCTAGATTCTAAGTAAGCATGGTAAGTGTAAGAAAAGTCTTTATGTTAAGTACTTTATGTTTCTCAAGGAGAAGGGTAGCATCAAACCTGAGAATATCAGGTGCATTTTTAAATTTTGTCACATTAGTGAGGAATGGCAAGAATATCTGAATTTGAAGACCAGCTATAT
>NW_027834965.1:0-269 GCF_054177405.1 Leptonychotes weddellii
AGAGTTGGTTAATTCAGTGGCTCAGTGAGGCCATCAGAGACTCATGGCTGCCATCTCAATATTTTGTTCAACTGACTTATTTTGCTTCGCATAATATTCTCTAGCTCCATCCATAGGATTTCAGTCATCTGTGGAATTTAAGAAGCAAACCAAATGAACAAATGGTAAAAACAGAGAGAGAGAGAGAGAGAGAGAGAGAGAGACAAATCAAGAAACACACTCTTATTTTTTTTATTGTTATTATGTTATGTTGATCACCATACCAAACA
>NW_027834966.1:0-269 GCF_054177405.1 Leptonychotes weddellii
TCCACGTCATTGCAAATGGCAAGATTTCATTCCTTTTGATGGCTGCATAATATTCCTGTGTGTGTGTATGTGTGTGTGTGTGTGTGTGTATACTACATCTTCTTTATCCATTCATCTGTCGATGGACATCTTGGCTCTTTCCATAGTTTGGCTATTTCGGACATTGCTGCTATAAACATCGGGGTGCACATACCCCCTCGGATCACCACATTTGTATCTTTCGGGTAAATACCCATACAACACTTTTTCTTGATTCACAAAACGCAGAC
>NW_027834967.1:0-269 GCF_054177405.1 Leptonychotes weddellii
GGGTTTGGTTAGCCCGGTGATGGGTATTAAGGAGGGCACGTACTGCACGGAGCACTGGGTGTTATACGAAAACAATGGATCATGGATCACCGCATCAAAAACCAATGATGTATTGTATGGTGACTAACATAATAAAATTAAAAAAAAAGTCATGTAAAAATGTGAAACCAGATATAAATGGTATATATAGAATAAAAAATGCATATGTTAAGGACTTGGGGAAAAAGTAACAATAACCAATAGCAGGTCACATTGCTTCTGGATGCTAG
>NW_027834968.1:0-2316 GCF_054177405.1 Leptonychotes weddellii
CATCTCCGACATCTTGGTTATATCTGCATCCATTTGTAAATCTGCAGCATAAGTCATAATCTCTGAGTCTTTTCTGTTTTGAGGGCTTCTCCTCCTACTCATTCTGTTGATGGGTGTTTGAGGGAATGTATAGAGTCCAAATTATTGACCAAAACCCAAGCAAGATGCACCTGTTTTCTTGGGACCTTAGAGTTGCTGGCCTCTTGTTTTCCCAGCCTGTCTTTTGCGGGAGGGACCTGCCTTGCTGTTACGCAGGAAACCCTGTTTGAGCGGAGTTGCCCTGCGCCCCTGTGGTGGGGGATGGACTCAGTGGGAATCAGTCTTTGGGGCTTTTGTTCTCTGGCGCCTTTCCCTGGCGGCTTTCCGTGTCTCTTCAGTGAGTCAGAGCAAAAGAGACCGTTTCCAATCCTCTGCCTCAGAGGAGAGAGACCACAGTCTGTTCTTCAGGGAGCTCTCCAGGCCACACTATCTCCGTTTCTGTCCGTGCTCCTATAAACTGCAGCGTCCTGGGTTGTGTGACCCTCCACAGTGCTCCCAGTCCTGCCTCCAGGTTGGGGCACGCCTCTGCCCTTTGTGCTTCTAAAAGAGCCAGCTGCTTCCAGTTCGCCTGCACACAACCCTGGCACACCGGGTTTCCATCTCAAAGGCTGAAGTTCACGTGTGCGTGACCCTGGCGCTCGGGGTTTTCACCCCGGTGGCTGCCCTAAAGTCCTTTCCCGATGCTACTGGTCTGCGAGTCTGTGCCTTATCTGCAGTGTGCGAGGCTGTCACTCACTGGCGGTGTAGGATCCCTATGTCCAGGCACCCTCCCGCTGCCATTTATCCTCTGATATCTGCCCATAGAATCACGGCTCTCCGCTTCGTACCTCAAAACCTACTGCCTGCGATATTCTGTTTGTAGAGATCCAGATCTTCTTACATCTCAGGCTGGTTTCGTGGGTGCTGAGAGTGGTCTGGTAGATATCCAGCTCAATTCCGGGGACCAGTTGAAATAGGGTCCCCTACTCCTCCGCTATCTTCCCCCCCCAGAATTCTTTTGAATCATTGTCTAATGCTTCCTCAACAAAAACTAACACTGTATATAACACAGAATTCTATACTCACACAAGCGAACATAAAAGATCTGTAGAGCACGCAGTCACTGAAACCACGTCACTGAGTAGTGTTCATTAAGTAGCACACAGAGGCCTTTTACAAAAAACAGAACGCCAGCGTCAGGTCAGGCTGACTACTGCCCTCCACCTGAGAGGTGAGCCCAAATCCCTCCACACTGGGGTAAGTCTTGAGACTTCTGATTTGCAGGAACCCATGTTGAATGGGTATAGAGGGAGGATATTGGGGGATCAAGCCTAACAGAGCAACCCCCTTTGATGGCAGAAAGTACGTTTTTGCAACCGGTGAGGATCGGAGCAGATTTTACAAGGTTCTTCTATGATTGCAAAGACCAAGCCATCAACCCAGCTTTCCTTTTGATATGTGGCTTTTGATATTGTACACAGATGTGACCTGTACAGTATTGAAAGAAAGAACAAAGGAGCAGAGTGCTAAGCCATTCTGGGCAAACTACCACATCAGGTGTGTTGTGTATTTTCATTTTGGCCAAATTTCATTTCAAGTCTTAGGGGCTTTACCCACAATGACTTTGGATTGTGCTGTGCCCCCAGAAAAGGTCCGAGGCAACATGTCTCTCTAGAACCCTGGAGTACAGAAGGGAAATTTTCTTGTCCCCCAGCCAACTTCAGTCCCAAGGAGGAAAATGCTGCTCTGAGCTTGTCATTGAATCTCTAAAGGATTTCCTTCTGTGTTCAAATATTCTGTAGTAAATCACTCTGGATATTATCACGTTTTTTTCTCTTTTTTACTTAAGTTGTGCGTTTTTGAAAGTTTCTATTCCTTGGCCCTGCTGAATCAACCCAAAATGAGGCCTATTTTGTCTTCTTTTCAACCGTTTTCCGAATCTTGGAGGACGGCCTTAATGCATAAATATTTTCTTTTTCAGGCTTAACACATGGAGTTTGGCCAAAACTTCTTCCCATGGTATGGATTCTGCTATGTGCATTGCAACCAGAACATCCTGAATTTGAAGACCTTGGACAAATTACTAAATCTTTCTGAGCCCAAGTGTTCTGTTTTGTAAAATTGGTGTAGGAAGGCTGTATTGATTATTTGTTTCATAATGTCGTGGGTGAAAAACATTGATTTAGGTAGAGAGGTTCTTGCGGTTTAGGCTGAGTTGGCCTATCTCAGCTGGGTTTGTACATGTGTGTGAGGCAGGCTGACATGTTGGCAGATGCTAGCTAATCACGGGTGGACTCG
>NW_027834969.1:0-269 GCF_054177405.1 Leptonychotes weddellii
GGACATTATCAGATTGCTAAATTTTCTTTCTTTTTTTTAAAGAAAGATTTTATTTACTTATTTGAGAAAGAGAGAGGGAGCGTGAGGGGGAGAAGCGGACTCCCTGCTGAGCAGAGAGCCCAATATGGGGCTTGATCCCAGGACCCTAAGATCATGACCTGAGCTGAAGGCAGACACTTAGCTGAATGAGCCACCCAGGTGCCCTGAGATTGCATAATTTTCAACAATCCAAATGGTCCAATATTCTTTTGCCTTATTTTGAGATTGGA
>NW_027834970.1:0-269 GCF_054177405.1 Leptonychotes weddellii
AGATTTTATTTATTTATTTGAGAGAGAGAATGAGATAGAGAGCATGAGAGGGGGGAGGGTCAGAGAGAGAGGCAGACTCCCTGCTGAGCAGGGAGCCCGACGTGGGACTCGATCCCGGGACTCCAGGATCATGACCTGAGCCGAAGGCAGTCACTTAACCAACTGAGCCACCCAGGCGCCCCCATCCTTGGAGTTCTTAATTTTGCTGATATAGTCAGTCATGTTTTCCATTTGTTCCTTTTAACTTTTTATATAAATGCAACAGGCAT
>NW_027834971.1:0-269 GCF_054177405.1 Leptonychotes weddellii
GTATGCCTGAGAGAATGTTTAATGACTAGCTCACAAATTGCTTTTTTCTGTTTATTTCCTGATTTCAAGTAAATCAAGCTCTTTAAACTCTGGAATTGAGAGAAATTCAAATTCTGTAGGTCCCTCTATACATGCCAAGAAAAGCTGTGGAAATCTCCCTAGTTGGGTTTGGCTGATCAGGTCATAAACCTCCAGATTGACCTCTGGAGTGCCTAACTCTTGGCATCACTTCAGTGGGTTGCAGGACTCAGGTAAAGGCTGTTTATTTC
>NW_027834972.1:0-269 GCF_054177405.1 Leptonychotes weddellii
ACTCTGAGGGAAATGCTGGTATGAGAATTAGCCTAAGTGCAACCATGTGAAACTTATATAAATCTTTCGTTGGTTGGCAGAAATTCAAAGTTGGACATCGCAGTGCATGAGTGAGGCTGAGGAAACCCACTGTCCCATACATTGCTGGTACTTGTGCAAATGGCACAGTCCTGAGGAGCAGAACCTGTAATATACACCAAAATTACAAATGCATTTACCCCCTGATCCAGAAATCTCCCTTCTGGGAATCTATCCTATAGATTTGCCCA
>NW_027834973.1:0-269 GCF_054177405.1 Leptonychotes weddellii
GCTCAGTGATTAAGCGTCTGCCTTCAGCTCAGGTCATGATCTCAGGGTCCTGGGATCGAGCCACCTGTCGTGCTCCCTGCTCAGAGGGGAGTCGGCTTCTCCCTCTCTCTCTCTGCTCCTCCCCACTGCTCATGCTCACTCTCTTTCTCTCTCTCAAATAAATAAATAAAATCTTTGTTTTTAATGATTTTATTTATTTTTTGACAGAGAGAGAGACAGCACGAGAGGGTACACAAGCAGGGGGACTGGGAGAGGGAGAAGTGGGCTTC
>NW_027834974.1:0-269 GCF_054177405.1 Leptonychotes weddellii
TTGAGTTATCTAGGATGTATTACTAATTCTTTTTTTTTTTTTTACATCACAACATTGTTTATTATGTGAATTTTTTTACAATACAAACAAAAAAAAATACAGAAATGCAATATATGAATACAGCTAAATGCAGAACGGTGACTTTTTTTCTTTTCAAGAGGCCATGATTCCCATTTCTAATAAAATAAAGAGACGGCACGTAGGTAGAAATAGGTTGGTCGTTAGCTTCACAATTTTGCCTAGAAATGATCTATAAATGCATTTTTCCC
>NW_027834975.1:0-269 GCF_054177405.1 Leptonychotes weddellii
GGATAAAATAATGAAAAAGACAGAGCCCAGCATATTTTCTAGTCAAGAATATTAATAGACATAAGACACTAACAACAACAACAACAAATAGGCAAGAAAAAAATCAGTCTTAAAATGAGGTAATATGACAGAGAATTACTGGCCAGCTATTTAAATTAGGTGGCCTGATGATAGCCTTTTCCAGGAGGTGGTATTTCAGATGCAGATGACAAGAAGAAAGCCGACACACGATGGAGAGAGGGAAGAACATTCCTGGCAGAGATGGCAGC
>NW_027834976.1:0-269 GCF_054177405.1 Leptonychotes weddellii
AGGGAAATGGGGACATAAAGATGCAGAGGGTAAGGGACATGTATCCGATGCAGGTTACCCACCCCATCCAATTTGTTCAGCCTCACCTGTCTCGCACTCCAGAAACTGACTCGCTGCAGGTCCACGGGACCCCACTGTGCTCTGACCGCCGCCTACTCCCCCCATCGGTGAGCAAGGGATCTCCCACCCCAAATGGGAATTTTGGGTAAGTGGAAGGTTTGCTGTTCCATGAGAGGCTGTGATTCCTGCACAACCCATTTGCAACTTCA
>NW_027834977.1:0-269 GCF_054177405.1 Leptonychotes weddellii
TTCAGCAGATACGGCGCTTCCCTTCGTAGAGGTCAGAGGACGTCCCAGGGAAGGTTTGGCTTTTTTTCTACTTTTTTTTTTTTTTTAAAGATTTTATTTATTTATTTGACAGAGACACAGCAAGAGAGGGAACACAGCAGGGGGAGTGGGAGAGGGAGAAACAGGCTTCCCACGGAGCAGGGAGCCTGATGTGGGGCTCGATCCCAGGACCCTGGGATCATGACCTGAGCCGAAGGCAGACGCTTAACGACTGAGCCACCCAGGCGCCC
>NW_027834978.1:0-269 GCF_054177405.1 Leptonychotes weddellii
CTCAGTCATTTTTAATCTATGGATTTTTCCTCCATCTCTCTCTCTCTCTCTTTGGTGCAATTTATTTGTTAAAGAACTAGGTCATTTTTCCTGAAGGGTTTCCCATAGTTTGGATTTTGCAGATCTAGCCTGTTATATTAGGGTTTAGGGTATTTATTTGTCTCTTGTCTTTCTTGTAAACTGGTAGTTTGATCCAAAGGTATGATCAAATACCAGATTTTTTGTGCAAGTTTATGCCACAAGAGATGTGTCCTTCCCTTGTAACTTAT
>NW_027834979.1:0-2316 GCF_054177405.1 Leptonychotes weddellii
GGCAGAGCCCCGGCCTCTTCCTGTGCATGTTCCTGTGCGGTGTCTGCCCGGGCACGTTACGTGCAGGGGTGCGGCCGGGACAGGCAATAAACAACTAAAGGAATCAACAGGCCCCTCATCTGGGTTCAGCCTCAGACCTGTTCTTCAGGAGATTCAGGTCAAAGCCTTGTAGCCATTCTTGACTCCTTTTCTCTTATACCTGACGTCACCTCTCCTCTGCCCAGAGCCCTTCAGGGTGCCCACCCCCCTCAGGGTAAAAGCCCCCTCACCCTGCCCTCATCCCCTCCCTACCCTTAACTCCTCTTTCTCTCCCCCCACTTACACTGCTCCAACCACAAGGGCCTCCTCACTGTTCAACACATAAGCCCAGTGCTTCCCCAGGACCTTTGCACAGGCTGTGCCCTATGCCTGGAATGCTGAGAACAGCATTATCTGCAGTAGCCTCAAAGGGAAACTCCCTAGCAGCTCGTCAAATAAAGTGTGCTGTCTTCATGCAATGGAATATTACACTCAGCAATGGAAATGAATGGTCTACAACCACACCCAGCAAGAGGATGGATCGTACACACTAGGTCTAGGGAAAGAGGCCTCATAAGAATGCAGTGCACAGTTCTGTTTATATAAAGCAAAAAAAAAAAAAAAAAAGGAGAGGGGCGGCAACAGCCTCACTTCTGAAGTCAGGACAGTGGTTACAAGGTAGAGGGAAGGAGATGACTGGAAGGGGGCATGATGGGGCTTCTGGGGGGCTGGAAGCATCTTGTCCCAGGATCTCAGAGCTGGCTACACGGGTGTGCTTGATCTGTGAGGAGGAATGCTGGTTGCAGCCCTCTGCATCAGGCTACCCTCCGCATCCCTGGCCCCCACGCACTGAGTGTCAGGAGCACCCTTCCCACCCAGTCTTGGCAACCAAAAGTGTCCCCAGATCTTGTGCAGTGTCCAGGGGCCGAACTGCCTTAGGCTGAGAACCGCCAGACTAAGGGAACTCTAAATCTAAAGCACTCTAGATCTGTGCTGACGACACAGTGGCCACCGAGTATTTGAACTGCGGCTGGTCCAAACAGATGTGCTGTGAGTGCAAGACGCACACTGGATTTTGGAGCCTTAGCGTGAAGGAAAGAATGTAACTTGTCTCAACCACAGTTTTTGTATACTGAGATGATACTATTTTGGTTCTGTTGAGTTAAATAAAATGTATTATTAAAACTAATTTATCTTGTTTCGTTTTTTGATGTGGCTTCTAGGAAACTCAAGATGGCACATGGGGTTTGCATTCTGTGTCTTGTGGGCGGTGTTGGTCGCCCCCGCACAGAGGCTGATACACGGTTGGTGCCCAGTATGTGCAGTTCCTGCCCTCAAAGCCAGACATAGGCAAGGTTAGAAGTTTGGATTTGTTCATGGCACAGGGAGAGCCAAGGGGATGTTTTGTAAGCAGAACATAGACATGGGGGTGACTTTCGATTCCAAAAGATCATTTGGTTCTTGTGCAGAAAATGGGTTGCAGGAGAAGAAGGGAGATGAGTGAATCTGGGGGCAGTGATTGAAGAAGGAACTAGAGGATTCAGGAAGAGATGGAGGGAGTGGAGAGAGGGAAGAACCAGGGCCCTTGGTAGGGACACCTGCTCACCATAACTGCTATAAATAATATCAGCTCCACCTGGCATATTGCTGAGACTTTTTCCTTTGCTGGCTTTGAAAAACTAAGCAGCCAAGTTAGGAGGCCACCTGGCCAGGAGCCAGTTGGAAGGGGGCTCCCAGTCCTACAACCACAAGGAAATAAATCCTGCCACAACCCGAGGGAGCTGGGAAGTGGATGTTCCCTGTTGGAGCCTCCCGAGTCAGCCCTCAGCCCCGCCAATAGCAGCCTGAGCCGAGGACATAACTCTGCTGCCCTCCGAAACTGTGACATACTAAATGTGGGTGTCTTTTAAGCCACCGAGTTTGGGGGACTTTGTTATGTGGCACAGAGAACCTATAACCTGGACCCGCACAGCTGCTGTCCACCAGAGAGGCCACATCCCACCGGCCCAAAACTGAACTCTGGATCTTCTCTGAACACCTGCGTTTCCCCTCCCAGTCACAGGCAGCTCGATCGGGTCCTGTTCTCAGGCCCAAATGCTGGAGGCAGCACATCAGATGGGCCCACAAAACCCCTTGGTTTTAGTTTTAAAATAGATCCGGGACCCACCTGCTTGTTACCTCCTGCTCGACCACCAACTGGTGGAGCCTAACCCTTCCCCCCCCCATTTCCCACCCCCGCCTCCTCCCATCTCCCCCTAATTCCCCATCTCCTCTCTCCCCTCTCCCCCCACCCCCACC
>NW_027834980.1:0-269 GCF_054177405.1 Leptonychotes weddellii
CCATATGATAATTGTCTTTTTCTGTTTGACTTATTTCATTTAGCATCATCTCCTCCAGTTCCATCCATGTTGATGCAAATGTTGGGTATTCATCCTTTCCGATGGCTGAGTGATATTCCATTGTATATATGGACCACATCTTCTTTATCCATTCATCTGTTGAAGGGCATGTCGGCTTCTTCCACAGTTTGGCTATTGCAGACATTGCTGCTATGAACATTGGGGTTACTTCTAACTAAAAGTATATGGATGGAGTTTGGCATATGTTT
>NW_027834981.1:0-269 GCF_054177405.1 Leptonychotes weddellii
GGCGCCTGGGTGGCTCAGTTGGTTAAGCGACTACCTTCGGCTCAGGTCATGATCCTGGAGTCCCGGGATTGAGTCCCGCATCGGGCTCCCTGCTCAGCGGGGAGTCTGCTTCTCCCTCTGACCCTCCTCCCTCTCATGCTCTCTGTCTCTCATTCTCTCTCTCTCTCAAATAAATAAATAAAATCTTTAAAAAAAAAAAATCTAAGAATGTTTCCAAGTAAATTCTTCCATGAATTTGCTTCAGTGCATAGACATGAGGTCTGCATTTA
>NW_027834982.1:0-269 GCF_054177405.1 Leptonychotes weddellii
AGTGTGAATTGCATACAGAGCAAATGGTCTCAAACAGTTGCTTCTGATGTCACTGCTTTGCCAGTAAGCTTGTCCTCTTCAGGCTCTGGAACCAGATAATTTATATTACCTACCATATATTAACAGGATTCAAGCTAAGTGTTAACTGCCCATTATCAACTGTCACTGCACAGTTAATAGTTACCAAATACTGATGATTTTAGGCATAGGTACTTTACTGTCTACTGTAAAGAGAACATACAGGTTTAGAATTAATGAATTTAAATGCT
>NW_027834983.1:0-269 GCF_054177405.1 Leptonychotes weddellii
TAACATGACATGAACATGCCTCATCTTAAGAAGATATGAAAAAAATTAAAATTCTAAAATCAAGAGGTTAATATTTGTAATACAGACAAGTTGTTTATATTAAATGGATTCACCACAGGTTTCTTAAATACTGACTTCCCAGTCAGTGATTATAAAATGTGATTTGCTTTGGGGGGGCGGAGCAAGATGGCGGAGGAGTAGGAGACCTGGATTTCGTCTCCTCTCAGGAATTCAGCTGGATAGGGATCAAACCATTCTGAACACCTCCA
>NW_027834984.1:0-269 GCF_054177405.1 Leptonychotes weddellii
CAGGGAATTGAGCTTCAGAACACAGCAGACATATACAATTGAACAGAATTGCAGAGGAATGGAAACAGAACCCTGATCAAACCTTGCCTGAAGCCAATACTACTTTTACAGTTTTTAAAATATGAGCTAGTACACTACTGGGTATTTACCCCAAAGATACAAAAGTAGGGATTCGAAGGGGTACGTGCACCCCGATGTTGATAGCAGCAATGTCCACAAGAGCCAAACTGTGGAAAGAGCCAAGATGTCCATCGACAGATGACTGGATA
>NW_027834985.1:0-269 GCF_054177405.1 Leptonychotes weddellii
AATGGGATGATGTGCCAGAGACAGAAATGCTCAGTCACAGGCCGGGTGAGCATGGAGTGCAGCCAGAGACTGGGGAGACGGGAGTGATTGACTCCTTTTCTCTGGGGGCTCACTGAGGAGTGGGGCCCCGGGTTCTTGGTGCTTCCGGGGCAGAGATTGGGACGCCACCATTTTCACTCTTGTCCTCCAAAGCTGTACAAAAAACTGCTATGGAGAGCAAACCCGAGCAGATTACTTAGCCCGAACCCTGGCAAGGGCGGGGCAATTCC
>NW_027834986.1:0-269 GCF_054177405.1 Leptonychotes weddellii
AATCATGGAACACTACATCTAAAACTAATGATGTAATGTATGGGGATTAACATAAGAATAAAAAAATTTTAAAAAAAATAAAAAAATAAAAATAAATTGTTTGCAACTCAGAACAGTACCAGGGAATGGTTAAGAACCAGGATCTCCAAAAAATAGAGCAGAAATTTCTTTCCAACTATTTTAACCATCTAAATAAGCAAGTGATTAATAAAAATACAGTATAATTTCTGGGAAATTTCTCACGTTATTCCAATTATCCGTTGTTAACT
>NW_027834987.1:0-269 GCF_054177405.1 Leptonychotes weddellii
AAGGAGAAAAAAAATCACTATAAAAGGCTCTCTTACAAACTCATTGAGATTCTTCTCATTTCTTGTAATAAGTGGAAGGGGTGGAGTCCTTGTGTATTTCACACTCATTTTTCTCTTGGATGGCAACATTGTATAAGTTCTCTTAGCATATTTCTGTGTAATCTACCTGTTTTTTCTTGGTGGGGGAGGGGCGGATAAACCGTGAAGAAGAGAATGTAAGTAAAGTATCCAGAGGAGCTTTAGTTAAACGTTGTTGTTCTTCACCTAGT
>NW_027834988.1:0-269 GCF_054177405.1 Leptonychotes weddellii
TCAGGCCCTTGGCCACTCCCCTCCCCCAAGCAGAAGAGGCCAGAGCACCTCAAGCAGGGGTGAATTAAACCCAGCTTCCCTCCTGCTCTGCTCCAATTGTCCTCTCCGGCAGAAAGTAAGTTTCCCTGCGAGGCCGATGCTGTTTGTCTTGACATCCCCAGCCACCTCTACCTCCCTGACGTCCCCCCCGCATGCTGGGTGGCTGGAGAGCTGGCCTTTTGCGAGGAGAGGGGGGCTGGTCTGCCCTCAGAGGCAGCGTCTGCCCACCC
>NW_027834989.1:0-269 GCF_054177405.1 Leptonychotes weddellii
CTTCTTTGGGAAAATGTCTATTCATGTTCTCTGCCCATTTTTTAATTGGATTATTCCTTTTAAAAACCTTATGTTTCCTGTATGTTTGTTTAATCTGATTCCTTATGCCACTTAGAAAAACATGGATTCCGGGGCGCCTGGGTGGCTCAGTCGTTAAGCGTCTGCCTTCGGCTCAGGTCATGATTCCAGGTCCTGGGATTGAGCCCCGCATCGGGCTCCCTGCTCGGCAGGAAGCCTGCTTCTCCCTCTCCCACTCCCACTGCTTGTAT
>NW_027834990.1:0-2316 GCF_054177405.1 Leptonychotes weddellii
AACTGAGCCACCCAGGCGCCCCTGTCCACTGCATTTTGTATTGATAACTTCTAGTGTGGCTGACTTTTTTAATGTGTCAATTGTGAGAATTTTTACTTTACTAGCCAATTACAACTCTTGACTCAATTTTTTACTTGTAACAACAGAATCAACGTGCCTTGGTGATTAAGTTTGACTTTTGCTTTTCTAAATCTTCATGAAATGGCCCTATGTCTAAAAATTATTTTCTGTTCTTTAGAAATATGTGTTCCTGTGGTTGAGCAACCCCTGACGTCTGAAGTTCAGGTAGAAAACAGGCTGGAGTGATAAGAAATCTGAAGTGAAGACTGGCTCTGAGAATAGCCATTTCTAGGAGCAGTTATGACACACCTTCTAAGTGGTGATGAGTGATCTCTAGGTTTTCAGTAAAACCTGGGCAGTAGCCACAGCTAATTCTCAGTTGTGCCGAGGACAATTCAGAAGGAGCAACCAAGCAGAAAGCAGAATTCTTTCAAGCCACAGTGGAGGTGTCAGTAGGTATCACCTGAGAAAGGGGGTTGTCCACAGCAGCCACAGTGACCAGATGCGGAAGCCCAACTGAAAGAAAGGGAAACCCCTGTTGTACAATACACAGGAGGAAATACTCTGGAAGGAAGCTCAGAGCCAGCTCAGGGAAGATTCACAATGGTGTGCGAGGTTGGTAGGGAGGTAGATGTCACAAACTGAGCCTAAGAACAAAGTGCGCACTGAAGGGAAAGGAAGAGCATGGCTTTGGCCAGAGCAGAAGCACATTGACAGAAGGGGTAGGAGAGGGGGTGGGAGGTGCCAGTTGGCTCTGAGCTGGGTGGCTGTGTAGCCCTAGCTGCAGAGTACGATCTTGCTCCTTCCTGCGAGCACATTAGCAGGAAGAAGGCAGTGGAAGTGGTGAAAGTGACACTGTGAAAGAAATATGGTACATTTCCTTTAGCATCAGTTTCACTCAAAAATTGTTTTGAGGGGAAGGATAGGTGCTTTATCTCGTAAGGAATCTAAAATATTATCTGTATCTAAAAGCACACAAAAATGAATGATAGTATACACTGCAAAGTTAGCATGCATTTTAAATCTAAAATGAGAGAAACCAAAGATGTATGGGATGCAACTGGGGTGAGGGTTTCCTGTACCCACTATTTGAGATACTTGGAAGGAAATGTTTAAGAACCATTAATAAGGTTAATGAAACTCTGAAGAATTTTGAATATGAAGAATTATTATGAGAGAAATGCTTTAGAAATATCCATATGAAGATTCTCGGCAGTGTGGATTTTAAGGGCAGTGTTAAAAGGAAAAAAAAAAAAAAAAACTTACGAGGAATGAATTGCAATGTTCTATGTCCAGATAATTGATAGCTTGGTAGCCAGAGGAATAGGGAGGTGACGAAGCCACAAATTCAATAGACATTTACAAAGGAAAAGTCATTATGATGACTTGGTGAACTAACAAAAGATGAGGGAGGTAAAAACAAATGTAAAACAGAAGATTCCAAGTCTTCAAATTTGGACAACCAAGAAAATGATGGCACCTTTGACATCTACAAGGGAAACAGGGAATCATGTTGTTTGTTACTTTTTGCTGTGGTTTTCCTTGTGAATGTCGAGTGTTGGAGAGGGTAGAAACTCCTTTCTCCATTCGGCTCCCCCAGTGGCATCATCTTCTAGGCCAAGTCAATCCCCTGTTTCCTCTTGGATGTGTGTGCTGAATCCTGAAGTAGAAATACTCTGAATTCCACTTGCAGCTAAGGGCTTACTTGAGCATAGGAGAGGTTAAGTCTCCTGACTTAGGGTTTCTTTGTGGCAATTTGAAAAGAATCAGAGATGAGCATCTCCTTGAGCTCAGGGGGCATTTCTCAGGGAAACATCCAGAGTCAGATTCCTGCACTGAATAGCCTTTGCGTGGCTTCCCATGACCTACTGATATCTGAAGAATTTTCAAATATTAAGGGAATGACTTCTTGTTTATAATCAAAGAGAATGCAAGACTTGAGGGGTTTATTACTAAGGCCTGAGGGATAAGCCTCTAAATTCTTCACTTTGGATAAAGTTGCTCTCCCTAGAACCTCCCAGCACTGTTGGTTCTTCTGAGCCACGTGTTTCCTCAATAAGCTTCTGGGACAGAGAAAGAAGGATCTCTCTCCATATCAATGCTCCTAAAAAATGGAGGCCACATAGCAGGTTCTGTATTTCTTTTTTTTTTTTTATTCTTATGTTAATCCCCATACATTACATCATTAGTTTTAGATGAAGTGTTCCATGATTCATTGTTTGTACATAACACCCAGTGCTCCATGCAGAATGTGCC
>NW_027834991.1:0-269 GCF_054177405.1 Leptonychotes weddellii
CAAGTATTATAATCTTGGAAAGATTTTTTTGCTGTGCATAAATTTTAAGTTCACAGTATTTTGTTTTTGTTTTTTTAAAAAAAAAAAAGTCTGGTTCCATTGTCCCATGACTTGCACTGGTTTTGAGCAGAAATCTGCCATCATCCTTGCTTTTGTTCATCTATTGAAATGATCTACAGATTGCAAATCTAACAGCACTATTTGTCATTGTTCTATCCCCGACTTCTCTACTTGGCTTTTTAACATCTGGAATACAGTTGCAGTGGCTG
>NW_027834992.1:0-269 GCF_054177405.1 Leptonychotes weddellii
TAATTGACTTTCTCTGCTTGACTTATTTCACTTAGCATAATCTCCTCCAGTCCCATCCATGTTGATGTAAAAGTTGGGTATTCATGCTTTCTGATGGCTGAGTAATATTCCATTGTATATATGGACCACATCTTCTTTATCCATTCATCTGTTGAAGGGCATCTCGGCTCTTTCCACAGTTTGGCTATTGTGGACATTGTTGCTATGAACATTGGGGTGCATATGGCTCTTCTTTTCACTACATCTGTGTCTTTGGGGTAAATACCCAG
>NW_027834993.1:0-269 GCF_054177405.1 Leptonychotes weddellii
AAAGAAAGAAAGAAAGAAAGAAAGAAAGAAAGAAAGAAAGAAAGAAAAAGAAAGAAAGAGAAAGAAAGAAAGAAAGAAAGAAAGAAAGAAAGAAAGAAAGAAAGAAAGAAAGAAAAAGAAAAAGGAAGGAAGGAAGGAGAAGAGAAAAGAAAGAAAAGAAAAAAAAAGAAAAAAGAGGGAGGGAGAGGGGAGGGAAAGGGGAATGAAGGTCAAAAACTCAGTTTCAGTTGGGTGGGTAGTCCTCTTCACTGTTGCTGGAAGCCAGTCCT
>NW_027834994.1:0-269 GCF_054177405.1 Leptonychotes weddellii
AGTGTTGGGAGGCTGTCGACAGGCCTCCTCGGAAAGGTTCAGGCCCCACCACGTTCAGTGTGACAAAAGACAAAGACCCTCTTGACGGCCACAAAGGCGGGTGGGGGGGCTGAAGCCCCCAGATGGGGTACAAGCTTGAAGACCAAAGCAAGGTGACCAACAACCTTAGGTTACAGTCACGTGGCATTGCCATTACTCCCGAATTTCCCGTTTGGGGTTTTATTAGCTTGTAGTCAAAGGCGACATTGTGAAGACCGCTTATAAAACCG
>NW_027834995.1:0-269 GCF_054177405.1 Leptonychotes weddellii
ACTTCTCGCCCCGGAACATCTCCAAAGGCACGTTGTTTGGCAATGCAGAGCTTTATTTGGAGCGTCTTCAGTGTGCACGTAGGTGGTGGGACAGTCAGCCTTTCCATGTGTGGCTGGTCCAGGCGTCCACGCTGACCTGTCCCCAGCACAGCCATGAGGATGCCGACTCCTCTGTGTCCAGTGGACTCCTCTGCATCCTCCTCCACAGGGGAAGCCCCGGGTGCTGCTTCTCCTGGTTCCATCCCGGCAGGATGAGCATCCCCTGCGAG
>NW_027834996.1:0-269 GCF_054177405.1 Leptonychotes weddellii
GCAAACTGATTTCTCCATCATCAGAAAAATGGGGGTGATACTACCCACCTCAGAACTGTTATTGGGATACTATGAGTTGATTTTTGGACACAGAGCATTGTATAAATGCTATGAATTATCCTGAGCTGTGTATTATTTTCCCTTATATTCTAAGATTTTTTTAAAATTGAAATAAAAATGCAAACTTTAACTTCTAAACTTCCTTTTCATTTGGCATTACTTTGTTGCTCAGTTTGGAAATGAAACTTCAGCAGGTATTTGAAAACCAA
>NW_027834997.1:0-269 GCF_054177405.1 Leptonychotes weddellii
TATGGTACTGGCACAAAAACAGACACATAGATCAATGGAACAGAATAGAGAGCCCAGATATGGTTCCATGTTTTTTTTTTTTTAATTTCTTCTTTAATTTCCTGGTTAACCCATTCATTCTTTAGTAGGATGTGATTTAACCTCCATGTATTTGTGTTCTTTCCAAATTTTTTCTCATGGTTGACTTCAATTTTCATCATGTTGTGGTCCAAAAATATGCATGGTATGATCTCAATCTTTTTGTACTTTTTGAGAGATGATTTGTGACC
>NW_027834998.1:0-269 GCF_054177405.1 Leptonychotes weddellii
TGAATATAAAGCAGACATCAACCCTCTGCTTAAATTCTCAGTGGTTCCCATCTCCCTCAGAGTAGACGCTGCTGTTTTCACAACGGCCCACAGAACTGGACGTGCGCCCTCCCTGTCCCCTGTCACCACTCTGACACCATCTCCTACTTGAGTAACCTCCCCCATCTACTCTGGCATTTCGCTCTTTTTCAAACCTGCTGGGCACACTCACACCTCAGGGCCTTAGCACGTGCTATTGCCTGCCTGAAATGCTCTTCATCAAATATCTG
>NW_027834999.1:0-269 GCF_054177405.1 Leptonychotes weddellii
CCCTGGTTTCAGCTCTCCTCTGATTTGTTTACTATATATTTTTCTGGGGTCATTGTTACCCTCTTAGCATTTTTTTTAGCATTTTGTTCTCTCATTCATCTATTCTCCTCTGGACAAAATGACAAGACAGAAAAACTCATCTCCAAAAAAGCAAGAGGCAGTACAGGGACCTAATCAATACAGACATTAGTGAGGTGTCAGAACTAGAGTTCAGAGTGACAATTATAAAGATACTACCTGGGCTTGAAAAAAGCATAGAAGATACTAGA
>NW_027835000.1:0-269 GCF_054177405.1 Leptonychotes weddellii
TCCCGGGGCGCCTGGGTGGCTCAGTTGGTTAAGCGACTGCCTTCGGCTCAGGTCATGATCCGGGAGTCCCGGGATCGAGTCCCGCATCGGGCTCCCTGCTCGGCGGGGAGTCTGCCTCTCCCTCTGACTCTCCCCCTCTCATGCTCTCTCTATCACTATCTCTCTCAATAAATAAATAAAAATCTTAAAAAAAAAAAAAAATTTATGTTCCCAAATTAAATATTCAGTACCAGAATAATATCATCATTTACTATACACAGTAATTTTTT
>NW_027835001.1:0-2316 GCF_054177405.1 Leptonychotes weddellii
ACCACATCTTCTTTATCCATTCATCTGTTGAAGGGCATCTCGGCTCTTTCCACAGTTTGGCTATTGTGGACATTGCTGCTATGAACATTGGGGTCCACATGGCCCTTCTTTTCACTACATCTGTGTCTTTGGGGTAAATACCCAGGAGTGATAGGGTCTTCATTCCCTCTTTTCCACTACGAAGAAAATCAAGCCATAAATCTCCAAACTTCTTGCTTTATGAATTCTCTATTTTTTTTGCCCCTTATTTCCTATCCTTTTTTACTTCTAGGAGAATGCTGAACAACAGCTGGTACAGCAGTTTAAAAAACATCACATAACTGCCACTTTCTTTTAATTAATGCAGGAAGGAATTCAAGCAGCTTTGTAAGGGAAGACAATTTTGTCTGCCTCAGAGAAAACACCCACAGCATTTGAGTTAATATATTGTCTGGTGTATTACTTCCTATTTTAGGGAAATAAAAAAGAAATCCCTTGGAATTCCCCCCCTCATCCCTCATGAGGTTAGTGATACTTACTTTACTAATAATATTAAATGGTATATAGGTATCTTTGAGAGTCAGTCTTAGAGTCTTGGGTCACATTCCATGTTCCTATCTTTCCAGCTGTAACTCAACCACTAAGACATCCCTTTATATGTTTTTCAAGATTACAATATTTGAGCTAGTGAAAGTCTCTCAAAAGACTGCAGGTGGGTCTGTTCTGGCTGAATTTGGCTTTGCCGTCTTCTATCAGAGAGTGAGGGATGGTTGTGGCTGGGCAAAACTATTTGGGGTCATGTAAGTGTGAGCTATTACTTTTTTTAAGCAACAAGTATATAGTAAAGTGTTTATCTTTTCTATGAAAAACTAGTAATGTACAAGAAAAAATAAGCAAGTGAAAACCAAATTATTAATGCACATTTGAGTTGCTTAACTTTATTTTTTTACAAAAGAACAAACACAAGATAAATTGTTGATTGGATTTTATGCAATATTCACCTATCTTTGTCTAGTAAAACTCAGTGAATTTTCTATTCAGAGTCATCATTTGAAATCGTAGAAAACCTAAAAATGTGCAATAATTGTAAATTATGGCTCAGAGTTCAAATGTCTTAGCTGCTGTCCTAAAGCACATGAAATTTTGTGGAAACTGTCTTTCCATGCTGTTGTCCAGGCCTCACAGCCTGGGATTCACACACCTTCAATCCCAAGCACCACCTTCGGTTCCTGTCCTCTTTCCTGCTCCAAACACCATCCCCTTTCCTCTTGCTCCCTCTGCAGTTTTCTCAACTCTGTAATTTCATTTTGGTCACCCAAAATTAGTTCTAGTCTCATTTATGGTTGGAAGCATTCCATCACGGAATCCTCTAGTCTATTTCACTTTTCAATCAGGATTAAGACCTTAATTCAGCTCATAGTGTGAATACTCATTTTTGGGTGTATGTGTACACACATGTGCCTTTGCTTATAGTTCCAGTTGCATACTATTTTCTGTCTAGATATATGCTATTAACATAAATAAATGAATATTTATTTATTTATTTATTTATTTAATATTTTGTTTTTCCTGTAATCGTAATGCAGTTGAAGTTTTTTTTTTTTCACCCAACATTGACTTTTTAACAGTGTTACCGGGTTGTTTTTCATCTCATGGTAAATTCTCATTTATATATAAGATTATTAAGACTAGAGATGAATCTTTCTCTGTAACCACAAAACTGAAAGTAACCCTGAAATACATAAAAAAGGAATAAATTAGAAGGGATTCTTTTTGCAAAAATTAAAAATATTATTTTTCATGAAAATTGTCTTCTGGCTATGGAATGTAATCTTTAATTTTTATCTATGCAAATACTAACCTAGGGATGCATGAAAAGAACTCATTCTCTTGAAAAGTTGTTGATTTTACCCACAACAGGAAAAATATCTGAATGAAACCTAAAAATAAAACTATAAAAATGTTCCTGTCATAAGAGCAGTATTCAGAAATGTCACAGGTTTTTTGCCAGTCTGCGGGTAGGGGATCGATGATGAGTGGGCAGCCTTTGAGTTCATGACTTTTCCTTCAGATACAGGAAAAAAAGGATAATGAGGGGAAAAAACACAAGTTCTGAAGGCTACTTTGTTCTACTGGGTTTTTCCAATTGGCCTCATCTGGAAGTAGTTCTCTTTGTGGTTATCTTGATATTCTACTTGATGACATTGATAGGCAACCTGTTTATCATGATCTTGTCATACCTGGACGCCCATCTCCACACTCCCATGTACTTCTTCCTCTCAAACCTCTCTTTTCTGGATCTCTGCTACACTACCAGCTCCATCCCTCAGTTGCTGG
>NW_027835002.1:0-269 GCF_054177405.1 Leptonychotes weddellii
TCCCCCTCACAGACTCCCGAGCCATTGAGCCATCGTGCAAAGGCGAGAATCACCTCCCTACGTGGGGGCGGGGGGGGGGGTCGCCAAGACTCAGCAGTCCTCAGCATTCAAGGACTAGGGGCCCCAAGTCAGCCACCATCCAGATGACAGACCCGAATCTGAAAGACAGGCTGGTGGCGGGGAGGGGAGGGAGGCACTCCACCCCCACGCGGCCCCCCTGAGGAGCTACAGAACCTGCCGGGGATTAGCTCCCCTCAGGAAAGCTGACC
>NW_027835003.1:0-269 GCF_054177405.1 Leptonychotes weddellii
GATCACACAGAAGAAATATTTGTGAAAAATGGTGTTTTTGAAGCATTGCATCTGGGAGAGTCCTAATAATGATAATAATTAGCAACCATTTGCATTTGCACAGTTCTCAGTGGTTTTATTTTTCATTTAAAAAAAAATTTTTTTTAAGATTTTATTTATTTGCGAGAGAGAGAATGAGAGATAGAGAGCATGAGAGGGAGGAGGGTCAGAGGGAGAAGCAGACTCCCTGCTCAGCAGGGAGCCTGATGCGGGACTCGATCCTGGGACTC
>NW_027835004.1:0-269 GCF_054177405.1 Leptonychotes weddellii
ACCTGTTGGTATCTGTCAGCTGCCGCCACGCGGGCATGAAGCAGCCCTTTCCTTCTGCATCACTGGGTGGGGGTCAACAAACCTTTTCATGTGCCTGGTTAAGATACTAGTCATCACAGCTCCACTTTCAAAATAAATTGTGCCTTCTTTTAGTCAACTCAGTGTACTTCCTAGCACCCTGATTCAACGCAATAAAGGTATGGGGGGTGCTTATGCTCTGGCAGATATTGTGGGTGTTTAAAAGGCAGAAAGAAGAAAACAGGCATTTT
>NW_027835005.1:0-269 GCF_054177405.1 Leptonychotes weddellii
CCAAACCCGTGAACGGCCACGTGGCTCAGCGTCCACTCCAGACCTGCCACGTCCTGATGGCGTGGCGTCTGCTCTGTGTCACTCCCTGAGCCCCTCGAGCTGCGGAGCAGCCTGGGGACAAGCTCCTGCTTGTTCACTAGTGCCCCCCACCCCGCAGAGGGGTTGTTCGTGGCCAGAACACATTCCTCCCCTGCCAGCCAGTGCCCGAGGAGACGCATGTTCAGGGCGCCGGTCGGCTCAGGCACGGTTCCCTCCCTCACGCTCTAATC
>NW_027835006.1:0-269 GCF_054177405.1 Leptonychotes weddellii
GAAAAATTAAAATATTAAATTATTAACACGACTTTTATCATTCATTTTTGTATCATGAAATGCCCGTTTAAAATGCAAATATCAGAGCATTTAACACATATGCAGAGTCACCAAAACTATGCAATTGGTATTTTATAGCTTGTCCCTGCGTGCGTACTTCTTTCTTACCAGAACACTAGAGCTGCTGCACAAAATCAAGTCAACGGTCTTCATTTCACTTCTTGATACACCCAGTCAACACTCTCTCCCCTCAGCTTACGGGGCGGGGG
>NW_027835007.1:0-269 GCF_054177405.1 Leptonychotes weddellii
CTGCTCCGCCCCCTGCTTGTGCTCTCTCTCTCTTGCTTGCTCTCTCAAATAAATAAATAAAAATCTTACAAAAAAAAAAAAAGAATTTAGAAATTAGAGACAGCTCGGAGTAGTTTGAAATGATTTGTATTCTAACATAAATGGTACACCGTATGCTTAGTCCTCTGCCTATTGCTCTAATAAATTACTACAAGCTCAGTGGCTTGAAACAGCACAAATTATCTTACAGGTCTGGAGGTCAGAATGGATCTCCCTGGCCTAAAATCGAG
>NW_027835008.1:0-269 GCF_054177405.1 Leptonychotes weddellii
CATTCTGCTCAATAACAGCAGAACAGACATTTTCTTCAAGTAAACATAGAAGAGTCTCCAGTATTGACCATATTTTAGTCCATAAAAAAACTTCAACAAATTAAAAGGATGTAAGTCATACATTGTATGTTTTCCAACCACAATGGATAAAATTAAAAATCAAGTCAGAAAATTTGCAAAGTAACAAATATATGGAAATTAAAAATATACTGCTAAGTAAACAATGGATTAAAAAAGAAATTGCAAGGACTCCATCGGTTAAGCATCTG
>NW_027835009.1:0-269 GCF_054177405.1 Leptonychotes weddellii
TTTCTCTCGCCCTCAGGATCTCCAGCTGGGCCCCAGAATTCAGCAATGTAAGGCAGACGAAGAGGAGAAAAGCACACAGTCATTTAAAAAAAATTTTTTTTAAAGATTTTATTTATTTAAGAGAGAGAGAGGCGCCTGGGTGGCTCAGTCGGTTAAGTGGCTGCCTTCAGCTCAGGTCATGATCCTGGGGTCCTGGGATCGAGCCCCACGTCTGGCTCCCTGATCAGCGGGGAGTCTGCTTCTCCCTCTCCCTCTGCCTGCCACTCTGC
>NW_027835010.1:0-269 GCF_054177405.1 Leptonychotes weddellii
GCACTGTTTTTCAAAAACTGTCTATTCAAAAATTCTAGAACTTTGTGCTTTCATTTAGAAGACACTGGAAAAAAAAAGATGTATTATATACATACATATATATGTGTACGTAGAGGTACAGGTCATAAACAAATAGCATGGGCCGGAGATCTGGATGACCACCTCATAAAGTACCCCTGCCAAGAGATTCTGAGCCTGCGCTTCTCCTGAGCATGTGGACTGGCATGTGGTGGTCCATGGCACCGTCTGGCAGTCAGGGGACACTATTA
>NW_027835011.1:0-269 GCF_054177405.1 Leptonychotes weddellii
AGGTGCTTTTTCTAATTCTTCATACAATTGGAACTCTTCAGTACTTCTCAAGGTCTCTGAGGAAGCCTGTGTTTATTTCATAACCGGGGAAAAAATTAAAAGGATGGCATTAAGAGAGTAAAAAGACAACCCACAGAGTGGGACACAATAATCCCTTATTTGATAAGGGTTTAGTATGAAGAATATATTATTTTTTTTTAAAGATTTTATTTATTTATTTGAGAGAGAGAATGAGAGACAGAGAGCTTGAGAGGAGGAGGGTCAGAGGG
>NW_027835012.1:0-2315 GCF_054177405.1 Leptonychotes weddellii
TTTTTTTTTTTTAAGATTTTATTTATTTATTTGAGAGAGAGAGCATGAGAGGGGGGAGGGCCAGAGGGAGAAACAGACTCCCTGCCGAGCAGGGAGCCCAATGCAGGACTTGATCCTGGGACTCCAGGATCATGACCTGAGCCGAAGGCAGTCGCTTAACCAACTGAGCCACCCAGGCGCCCATTATATCTGTATCTTTGTGGTAAATACCCAGTGGTGCAATTGCTGGGTCATAGGGTAGCTCTATTTTTTAAAATCTTGAGGAACCTCCATACTGTTTTCCAGAGTGGCTGCTCCAGCTTGCATTCCCACCAAGAGTGTAAGAGGGTTGCCCTTTCTCCACATCCTCGACAACATTTGTTGTTTGCTGTCTTGTTAATTTTTGCCATTGTAACTGGCATAAGGTGGTATCATTGTGGTTTTGATCTGTATTTCCCTGTTGGCTAGTGATGTTGAGCATTTTTTCATGCTTTTTCATGTCTGTTAGTCATTCATATGTCTCCTTTGGAGAAGTGTCTGTTCATGTCTTCTGCCCATTCCTTGACTGAATTCTTTGTTTTTTGGGTGTTGAGTTTGAGAAGTTCTTTTTTTTTTTTTTTTTTTAATCATTTGAGACACAGAGATACAGAGAGTGCATGAACAGGGGGAGAGGCAGAGGGAGAGGGAGAAACAGGCTTCCCGCCAAGCCAGGAGCTGGATGTGGGGCTCAATCCCAGGACCCTGGGATCATGACCTGAGCCGAAGGCAGACGCTTAACCGACTGAGCCACCCAGGCGCCCCAAGAAGTTCTTCATATAAGTTGGATACTAGCCCTTTATCTGAAATGTCCTTTGCAAATATCTTCTCCCATTCCGTGGGTTGCCTCTTAGTTGGCTGTTTCCTTTGATGTGCAGAAGCTTTTTATCTTGATGAAATCCCAAAAGTTCATTTTAGCTTTTGTTTCCCTTGCCTTTGGAGACGTGTCATGAAAGAAGTTGCTGAGGCTGATGTTGAAAAGGTTACTGCCTATATTCTCCTCTAGGATTTTGATGGATTCCTGTCTCACATTGACATCTTTCATCCATTTTGAGTTTATCTTGATGTATGGTGTAACAGAATGGTCCAGTTTCATTCTTCTGTATGTAGCTGTCCAATTTGCCCAGCACCATTTATTGAAGAGACTTTTTTTTTCCCCATTGGATGATATTTCCTGCTTTGTCAAAAATTAGTTGACCATAGAGTTGAGGGCCCATATCTGGAATCTCTATTCTGTTCCATTGATCTATATGTCTGTTTCTGTGCCAATACCATGCTGTCTTGGTGATCACAGCTTTGTAATATAGCTTGAAGTCAGGCAACATGATGTCCCCTGCTTTGTTTTTCTTTTCCAACATTCCCTTGGTGATTCAGGGTCTTTTCTGCTTCCATACAAATTTTAAGATTATTCAGCTCCTTGAAAAATGCCAATGGCAAGTTTGATTCTTTTAGATATCTCATAAAATAGAAATTATACAGTATTTGTCTTCCTCTAACTGGCTTATTTCACCTAGATTAATGTCCTTCAGATTCATCTATTTTGTCCCATATCCAGAATTTCCTTACTTTTTAAGTCTAAACAATCTGTTTTAAGTATATACCACCTTTTCTTCATCTGTTGAAAAATATTTAAGCTGTTTCCATATCTTGGCAATTGTGATATTACTGCAATGAACATGGGAATGCAGATATCATTTTGAGAACCTGATTTTAAGTTTTTGCATATATACCCACAATTGGAATTGCTGAACCATATGGAGATTTTTTTATTATATTATGTAAATCACCATACATTATTACATCATTAGTTTTTGATGTAGTGTTCCATGATTCATTGTTTGCATGTAACACCCAGTGCTCCATTCAGTACATGCCCTCTTTAATACCAATAACCGGGCTAACCCATTCCCCCCACCCCCCTCCCCTCTAGAACCCTCAGTTTTTTCTCAGAGTCCATGGTCTCTCATGGTTCTTCTCCCCCTCCAATTTTCCTCCATTCATTTTTCCCTTCCTACTATCTTCTTCTTCTTTTTTTTGAAAATATAATGTATTATTTGTTGCACAGGTACAGGTCTGTGATTCAACAGTCTTACACGATTCACAGCACTCACCATAGCACATACCCTCCCCAATGTCTATCACCCAGCCACCCCATCCCTCCCACCCCCCACCACTTCAGCTACCCTCAGTCTGTTTCCTGAGATTAAGAATTTCTCATATCCATGAGATCATATGATACATGCCTTTCTCTGATTGACTTATTTCGCTCAGCATAACACCCTCCAGTTCCATCCACATTG
>NW_027835013.1:0-269 GCF_054177405.1 Leptonychotes weddellii
CTGTTATTAGTGGTATGCTTAGGTGCTGAAGGAGTCAAGAATAGAGGGGTCTTTGCAGCTAGTTTGATCTAGAAAGCTTGTTGGAGGAGGTGCGCTTGAATGGGGGATCTTGCAAGGCGCAGCAGATGTGGGGAACCGGTGCCCTGATGAGCACAGGGGCGGGACACAGGCAGTAGGGGCCAGGGGGTGGGGTGGGGTGAGACAGATTAGATCGAACGCACTGGAGAGAGGGACCATGGTAGACGCCTGACTTGAGAGGAACAATGGAA
>NW_027835014.1:0-269 GCF_054177405.1 Leptonychotes weddellii
AACATAATAAAATAAAAAAATAAAATAAAATAAAAAATAAAAGTTCTATATAAATTGTCTTAGACTATATTTTTTTTGCTTTTTTCTATTATTTTCTATTTACAATTGAAATAATTTAGCATATATAATTTTATATTCTGACTTATTGAAAAGCACTTTCATAAGCATTTTCCCATATGATTTCCCCTGTGATTTAAAGTTGCCCCCAAATGTATTTATTTGCTACATTCGTCAGTGGACCTCTCTAACCTTAGACATTTAAGATGTTT
>NW_027835015.1:0-269 GCF_054177405.1 Leptonychotes weddellii
GGTGGCTCAGTCATTAAGCATCTGCCTTCGGCTCAGGTCATAATCCCAGGGTCCTGGGATCCAGCCCCGCGTCTCAGGCTCCCTGCTTGGCGGGAACCCTTCTTCTCCCTCTCCCACGCCCCCTGCTTGTGTTCCTGCTCTTGCTGTCTCTCTGTCAAATAAATAAATAAAATCTTAAAAAAAAAAAAGAAAATGTTTGTTATTCCTAAATTGAATGATCTTTCTCCACTTTATACACATATATACACTTACATATATATACATGCATA
>NW_027835016.1:0-269 GCF_054177405.1 Leptonychotes weddellii
GGACAACTATAGAATCTCTCCTGGATTAAATTAAAATAAGTTCTAAAGTTCACTAATCTAGTGCCAAGTATGATCATGCCCTGATTATTGTTGCTTTCATTGTTATAATTACTATCATTTACCCGGCTATAAGGCCAATCTGAATCTAGTTTACTTCTATAATGAATTTTCTGATCTTGGATTTGTAATTTAAAAAGAACAAACAATGAAAAAAATAAAGCTGGATAAAGAAAAGCATTTTTAAGTAAAAGTGGTGAAAGAATTAGAGC
>NW_027835017.1:0-269 GCF_054177405.1 Leptonychotes weddellii
GGACAACTATAGAATCTCTCCTGGATTAAATTAAAATAAGTTCTAAAGTTCACTAATCTAGTGCCAAGTTTGATCATGCCCTGATTATTGTTGCTTTCATTGTTATAATTACTATCATTTACCCGGCTATAAGGCCAATCTGAATCTAGTTTACTTCTATAATGAATTTTCTGATCTTGGATTTGTAATTTAAAAAGAAAAAACAATGAAAAAAATAAAGCTGGATAAAGAAAAGCATTTTTAAGTAAAAGTGGTGAAAGAATTAGAGC
>NW_027835018.1:0-269 GCF_054177405.1 Leptonychotes weddellii
GAAATTGGAAACAGGCTTGATGCCGTGAACAGCAGGCTGGAAGAAGCAGAGAATGGGTTAATGACCTAGAAGACAAAGTAATGGAAAGCAAAGAAACTGAACAAAAGAGAGAAAGAAGAAGAAAAAGAGAAAGAATTACCATATGATCCAGCAATTGCACTACTGGGTATTTACCCCAAAGATACAAAAGTAGGGATCCGAAGGGGTACGTGCACCCCGATGTTTATAGCAGCAATGTCCACAATAGCCAAACTGTGGAAAGAGCCAAG
>NW_027835019.1:0-269 GCF_054177405.1 Leptonychotes weddellii
AATACTGTTTATACTGAAAAAGTTATCTCAATCCAAAAAAGACATTTTAATTCTGATTCTCTTCCAAATAACTATTGTTTAGAAATGCCTTGTTATTTATTGTCCTACAACACTTTAAAGTAAGATTTTTTTTTAGAACATTCTTTGACTTAATATTTCTCTCTAATGATGTTTACATTTTCTAAAATTGATTTATAGAGCATGTTAAAAAGTGGTGGGGGGTGGGAGGGATGGGGTGACTGGGTGATAGACATTGGGGAGGGTATGTG
>NW_027835020.1:0-269 GCF_054177405.1 Leptonychotes weddellii
CACATATTGACTTGTTTGCTCCTGGGAGGTCCATCTTAGTGCTTCTTTTTTTTTTTTTATTTTTTTATTTTTTATTTATTTTTATTTTTTTTAAAGATTTTATTTATTTATTTGAGAGAGAGAGAATGAGAGAGAGCACATGAGAGGGGGGAGGGTCAGAGGGAGAAGCAGACTCCCTGCCGAGCAGGGAGCCCGATGCGGGACTCGATCCCGGGACTCCAGGATCATGACCTGAGCCGAAGGCAGTCGCTTAACCAACTGAGCCACCC
>NW_027835021.1:0-269 GCF_054177405.1 Leptonychotes weddellii
AACTCTACAAATAGGAAAACAACCACTTTCTGCAAGGGTAGGAAGTGCAGAGAAGTGAATCCAAGGCAATATATGGGAAGATAAACCACGGGGGGAGGGAGCCTCCATAAGCTGGCTACTGGAAAGTGATAGAGCAGTGTAGCACAAAATCAGAACTTTTATTTTTTTTATTTATTTTTATTTTTATTATTTTTTTTTAATCTTATGTTAATCCCCATACATTACATCATTAGTTCTAGATGAAGTGTTCCATGATTCATTGTTCGTGC
>NW_027835022.1:0-269 GCF_054177405.1 Leptonychotes weddellii
ATATGACATCGTATTTCAGACTCTCATCACTCCCATTTTGTCTGACTTAATTATTCAATAATATTTTAGATTTTTTTTTTTAAGAGAGAGCACATGCAGTGGGGGTTGGGAGCAGAGGGAGAAGGAGACAGAATCCCAAGCAGGCTCCACGCTGAGCGAACCTAATGCCGGGCTCGATCTCATAGCCCTGAGATCACTACCTGAGCCGAAATCAAGAGTCGGTCCCTTAACCAACTGAGCCATCCAGGTGCCCCCACATTTTTAGATTC
>NW_027835023.1:0-2315 GCF_054177405.1 Leptonychotes weddellii
TAGTAAAACTTACGAGTCTCAGAGACAAAGAGAAAATCCTGAAATCAGCTCGGGAGAAGAGATATGTAACCTACAATGGTAGAAACATTAGATTGGCAACAGACCTATCCACAGAGACCTGGCAGGCCAGAAAGGACTGGCATGATATATTCAGAGCACTAAATGAGAAAAATATGCAGCCAGGAATACTATATCCAGCTAGGCTGTCATTGAAAATAGAAGGAGAGATAAAAAGCTTCCAGGACAAACAAAAGCTAAAGGAATTTGCAAACACAAAACCAGCCCTACAAGAAATATTGAAAGGGATCCTCTAAGCAAAGAGAGAGTCTAAAAGCAACATAGACCAGAAAGGAACACAGACAATATACAGTAACAGTCACCTTACAGGCAATACAATGGCATTAAATTCATACTTTCAATAGTTACCCTGAATGTAAATGGGCTAAATGCCCCAATCAAAAGACACAGGCTATCAGATTAGATAAAAAAACAAGACCCATCCATATGCTGCCCGCAAGAGACTCATTTTAGACCCAAAGACACCTCCAGATAAAAGTGAGGGGGTGGAAAACCATTTTACCATGCTAATGGACACCAAAAGAAAGCTGGGGTGGCAATCCTTATATCAGACAAATTAGATTTTAAACCAAAGACTATAATAAGAGATGAGGAAGGATACTATATCATGCTTAAAGGGTCTATCCAACAAGAAGTTCTAATAATTGTAAATATCTATGCCCCTAATATGGGAGCAGCCAATTATATAGGCCAATTAATAACAAAATTAAAGAAACACATCGACAACAATACAATAATAGTAGGGGACTTTAACACCCCCCTCATTGAAATGGACAGATCATCTAAGCAAAAGATCAACAAGGAGATAAAGGCTTTAAATGACACACTGGACCAAATGGACATCACAGACATATTCAGAACATTCCATCCTAAAGCAACAGAATACACACTCTTCTCTAGTGCCCATGGAACATTCTCCAGAATAGATCACATCCTAGGTCACAAATCAGGTCTCAACCTGTACCAAAAGATTGGGATCATTCCCTGAATATTTTTGGACCACAGTGCTTTGAACCTAGACCTCAATCACAAAAGGAAAGTCAGAAAGAATGCAATACATGGAGGCTGAAGAGCATCCTACTAAAGAATGAACGGGTCATCCAGGAAATTAAAGAATTTAAAAAATTCATGGAAACAAATAAAAATGAGAACACAACTGTTCAAAATCTTTGGGATGCAGCAAAGGCAGTCCTAAGAGGAAAGTATATAGCAATAGAAGCCTTTCTCAAGAAACAAGAAAGGTCTCAAATACACAACCTACACCTAAAGGAGCTGGAGAAAGAACAGCAAATAAAGCCTACACCCAGCAGGAAAAGAGAAATAATAAAGATCAGAGCAGAGATCAATGAAATAGAAACCAAAAGTACTGTAGAACAAATCAATGAAACTAGGAGCTGGTTCTTTGAAAGAATTAATAAGTTTGATAAACCCCTGGCCAGACTTATCAAAAAGAAAAGAGAAATGACCCAAATAAACAAAATCATGAATGAAAGAGGAGAGATCACAACCAACACCAAAGAAACACAAACAATTATAAGAACATATTATAAGCAACTATAGGCCAGCAAATTAGACAATCTGAAAGAAATGGATGCATTCTTAGAGACCTATAACCTACCAAAACTGAACCAAGAAGAAACAGAAAACTTGAACAGACCCATAACCGGTAAGGAAATTGAAGCAGTCATCAAAAATCTCCCAACAAACAAGAGCCCAGGGCCAGATGGCTTCCCAGGGGAATTCTGCTAAACATTTAAAGAAGAATTAATACCTATTCTTCTGAAACTGTTCCAAAAAATAGAAATGGAAGGAAGACTTCAAAACTCATTATATGAGGCCAGCATTACCTTGATCCCAAAACCAGACAAAGACCCCATCAAAAAGGAGAATTACAGATCGATATCCCTGATGAACATGGATGCAAAAATTCTCACCAATACTAGACAGTAGGATCCAACAGTACATTAAAAGGATTATTCACCATGACCAAGTGGGATTTATTCCTGGACTGCAAGGTTGGTTCAACATTCTCAATTCAATCAATGTGATACAATACATTAATAAAAGAAAGAACAAGAACCATATGATCCTCTCAATAGATGCAGAAAAAAATATTTGACAAGGTACAGCATCCTTTCTTGATCAAAACTCTTCAGAGTATAGGGATAGAGGGTACATACCTCAATATCATAAAAGCCATCTATGAAAAACCCACAGTGAATATCATTCTCAATGGG
>NW_027835024.1:0-269 GCF_054177405.1 Leptonychotes weddellii
TCAGGCCCTTGGCCACTCCCCTCCCCCAAGCAGAGGAGGCCAGAGCACCTCAAGCAGGGGTGAATTAAAGCCAGCTTCCCTCCTGCTCTGCTCCAATTGTCCTCTCCGGCAGAAAGTAAGTTTCCCTGCGAGGCCGATGCTGTTTGTCTTGACATCCCCAGCCACCTCTACCTCCCTGACGTCCCCCCCGCATGCTGGGCGGCTGGAGAGCTGGCCTTTTGCGAGGAGAGGGGGGCTGGTCTGCCCTCAGAGGCAGCGTCTGCCCACCC
>NW_027835025.1:0-269 GCF_054177405.1 Leptonychotes weddellii
ATATGACATCGTATTTCAGACTCTCATCACTCCCATTTTGTCTGACTTAATTATTCAATAATATTTTAGATTTTTTTTTTTAAGAGAGAGCACATGCAGTGGGGGTTGGGAGCAGAGGGAGAAGGAGACAGAATCCCAAGCAGGCTCCACGCTGAGCGAACCTAATGCCGGGCTCGATCTCATAGCCCTGAGATCACTATCTGAGCCGAAATCAAGAGTCGGTCCCTTAACCAACTGAGCCATCCAGGTGCCCCCACATTTTTAGATTC
>NW_027835026.1:0-269 GCF_054177405.1 Leptonychotes weddellii
CATGGAACACTTCATCTAGAACTAATGATGTAATGTATGGGGATTAACATAAGAATAAAAAAAAAAGACTCTGGGGTTTTTTAGTTGTAAAATCATGTCATAAAAAAAGAGAGATTTTTATCTTTTGAAAATTTAGCACCACTTATTAAACTCTTAATCTAATTACGATGACTAGATCCTTGAAGACAATATTAAGTTAAAACATTAATAGTAGGGTTACATGTCTAATATCTAATTTTAATTAAAACAGATTTTGCATTGTACCATTT
>NW_027835027.1:0-269 GCF_054177405.1 Leptonychotes weddellii
TCCAGTTTCACCATTGCTTTCTAACATACAAACACAGGACACTCTAACATGTCTTTCTTTTGGTAGCCAGGTGTGGCTAAGTGCCCCTGATCAGAGCACTCTGATTCTGTTCTTTTTTTTTTTTTTTTAACTAGATGTTGGCTTACCTTACTTTTTTTTTTTTTTTAATTCTTATGTTAATCCCCATACATTAATCATTAGTTCTAGATGAAGTGTTCCATGATTCATTGTTCGTGCACAACACCCAGTGCTCCATGCAGAACGTGCCC
>NW_027835028.1:0-269 GCF_054177405.1 Leptonychotes weddellii
AACATAATAAAATAAAAAAATAAAATAAAATAAAAAATAAAAGTTCTATATAAATTGTCTTAGACTATATTTTTTTTGCTTTTTTCTATTATTTTCTATTTACAATTGAAATAATTTAGCATATATAATTTTATATTCTGACTTATTGAAAAGCACTTTCATAAGCATTTTCCCATATGATTTCCCCTGTGATTTAAAGCTGCCCCCAAATGTATTTATTTGCTACATTCGTCAGTGGACCTCTCTAACCTTAGACATTTAAGATGTTT
>NW_027835029.1:0-269 GCF_054177405.1 Leptonychotes weddellii
AAAAAAAAACCCAACAAGACACAAGTGTAGAAAAATGACATAAAACAAACATACAGATTAATGAATTATTATAAGCCTCATCCTTTTGAAACCATCACCCAGGTCAAGAATTTGAATTTTACCAGTCACTCGAGAAACCCCTCCATTTACCCCATTCCAGTCACAACCCTTCCCACCCCCTAGAAGAACCACTGTCCTGGCTTTTATAGTAACAATGTTCTGATGTTTCTTTATGGTTTTGTCATTTACCTGTGCATCCCTAGATGTCA
>NW_027835030.1:0-269 GCF_054177405.1 Leptonychotes weddellii
AATCATGGAACACTTCATCTAAAACTAATGATGTAATGTATGGGGATTAACATAAGAATAAAAAAATTTAAAAAAAAATTCAAGTTAAGCCTCTCAAAAGGTCCCGATGGACACAGCAAAGGCCAAGATGTGGGCTTTGCCTTCAAGTTGCTCATAATGCTGTTGGGAGAGACAGAGACCTGTATGGCCCCCATTCCAGGCATGAGACGGCTAGAGTGGAGGCATATTCCAAGTTCTGTGGTTGCAAAGAGAATGGAGGATTATTACCC
>NW_027835031.1:0-269 GCF_054177405.1 Leptonychotes weddellii
TTGAGAGAAATATAATGCTTCTCAAAATGGATCTTAGGCTTAAATGTAAAACCTAAAACTGCAAGACTTCTAGAAAAAACATAAGAGAAAATCTTTGTGATCTTGAGTTATGCAAAAATTTCTGAGATTTGACTCTAAAAACATGATTCATAAAAATACTAAATTGATAAAGTGGACTTAATCAAAATTAAAACCTTTGATTTTCAAAAGACATTCTTAAGAGAAAGAAAAGACAAGCCACGGGGCTAGGAGAAACTATTTACAAATTG
>NW_027835032.1:0-269 GCF_054177405.1 Leptonychotes weddellii
CCAAACCCGTGAACGGCCACGTGGCTCAGCGTCCACTCCAGACCTGCCACGTCCTGATGGCGTGGCGTCTGCTCTGTGTCACTCCCTGAGCCCCTCGAGCTGCGGAGCAGCCTGGGGACAAGCTCCTGCTTGTTCACTAGTGCCCCCCACCCCGCAGAGGGGTTGTTCGTGGCCAGAACACATTCCTCCCCTGCCAGCCGGTGCCCGAGGAGACGCATGTTCAGGGCGCCGGTCGGCTCAGGCACGGTTCCCTCCCTCACGTTCTAATC
>NW_027835033.1:0-269 GCF_054177405.1 Leptonychotes weddellii
TCAGGCCCTTGGCCACTCCCCTCCCCCAAGCAGAGGAGGCCAGAGCACCTCAAGCAGGGGTGAATTAAAGCCAGCTTCCCTCCTGCTCTGCTCCAATTGTCCTCTCCGGCAGAAAGTAAGTTTCCCTGCGAGGCCGATGCTGTTTGTCTTGACATCCCCAGCCACCTCTACCTCCCTGACGTCCCCCCCGCATGCTGGGTGGCTGGAGAGCTGGCCTTTTGCGAGGAGAGGGGGGCTGGTCTGCCCTCAGAGGCAGCGTCTGCCCACCC
>NW_027835034.1:0-2315 GCF_054177405.1 Leptonychotes weddellii
GGGGATGCCAGGAGCACCACCTCTCACTTCCTTCTTGACAACCAAAGATGTCTCCAGAGGTTGCTAAATGTCCCCCGGAGGCAGGATCATCTCTGCTTGAGAACCCCCGGGTTGGATGATCCCTAAAGACCCCCCTGATGATTATCCTCAGGATGGGGGACACACTTGTCTTTTCTAGTCCCTGTTTTATAAATATGGGCTGTGTGTGAACAAGAAGCCTGGGGATAGGGGCTCCAAGGGCTTGTAGGGTGGGACATGAGCTATGAGAAAAAAGGAGTCTCTGGGCCCCTGCCTCTTGCTGAGCACCAAGGCCAAGTCCACTTTGCCTTCCAGACCTTGGGTTACATAAGAAAGTGGGGGGGGGGCAGGCCTGTGGCCGGCACACACACTAAGGTCGGCAGCCTTCCACCAGTGACTAATCATCTCCCTGTGCCCTAAGGACTGAGCTTCTCCTCCTCCTGTGCAGGCTCCTCTCCCCTCTCTCTCGCTGCCTGCCCCTGGAGAGGGCACAGGAAGTGAACCAGCCCACCCGCTGGGCAGAGGGGGAGAGGCAGAGCCCAGTGGTGTTGGATACGAGGGCCACACAGCCTGCACCGACCCAGCCCTGGTTTGGTTTTGTTTATTCCTCCCACGTGAGCTGTTTATTAACTTTGTCCACAGAAGCCCCTTCTGACCTCACCGCTTGATGGAATGAGGATGTCTCTTCTCCAGGGCTGGGAGGGGTTTGCCCATGGATGTTGGAAGTAAATCGCTGTTCTGGGGATGACAGGCTGTGAGATTTGGGATAATGTTAACCAAAGCGATTGGTTTGGGTTATTCTTTCTTTTTGTTTTACTTTTTTTTTTTTTATTGAGTGTACTTGCTATGTAACATTGATTTCAGGTGTACACCGTGATGGTCTGCTGTCTGTGTGCACCGCAAGGGGGGTCACCGCGGTAAGCCTGCTTACCATCTGTCCCCATTCCAAGTTGACTTTTAGGACCTACTCTTGACAGCTTTCAAGTAAGCACAACAATATTACTGACTCTAGTCACCATGCTGTACGTCACATCCCCATGACTTCTTAATTATTTTTTTTTTAAAGATTTATTTATTTATTTGAGAGAGAGAGGAAGAGAAACAGCATGAGAGGGGATAGGGTCAGAGGGAGAAGCAGGCTCCCCGCCGAGCTGGGAGCCCGATGCGGGACTCAATCCCAGGACCCTGGGATCATGACCTGAGCCGAAGGCAGTCGCTTAACCAACTGAGCCACCCAGGTGCCCCCCATGACTTCTTTATTTTGTGATTAGAAGTGTGTACCTCTTGACCCCCTTTTCTTTTCTTTTTTTTTTTTTAATATTTTATTTATTTATTTGACAGAGAGAGACACAGCGAGAGAGGGAACACAAGCAGGGGGAGTGGGAGAGGGAGAAGCAGGCTTCCCACCGAGCAGGGAGCCCGATGCGGGACTCGATCCCAGGACCCTGGGATCGTGACCTGAGCCAAAGGCAGACGCTCAACGACTGAGCCACCCAGGCGCCCTTGACCCCCTTCTCCTATCCGCATTGAAGGCCTGTAGATGGCTCTCAGCAGAGGGGCTAGGAGCAGTGAATTAATCAGACACAGTCCCTGCCTGCGGAGGCCTTCAGTCCGGGAGGACAAAGATTCAGTCTGTAATTGCAATGTTACCGATGTCCCCTGTAGACTCTGCACCCATTGAACACCAACTGGAACTCTGTACCCGTTAAACACTAACTCCCCATCTCATCGATCCATCAGCCCCTGGTGACTACCATTCTTCTTTGCGTCTCCACGAGTCTGACTATCCCAGGTACCCCTTGTGAGCAGGATCTCGCGACGCGCGAACTCCTATGCCTGGCTTGTTTCACTTAGCATCCTGTTGTAAGGCTCATCTGTGTTGAAGGGGCATCAGATTTTCTTTCCTTTTTTACAGATTTTTAAAGATTTATTTATTTTAGAGAGAGAGAATGAGAGAGCGAGAGAGTATGGGGAGGAGGGACAGAGGAAGAGGCAGAGACAGAATCTCAAGCAGTCTTCCCACTGGGCGCTGAGCGTGGAGCTGCCATGGGGCTCGATCTCATAACCCCGGGAGCAGGGCTTGAGCCAAAATCGAGTCAGACGCTTAACTGACTATGCCACCCAGGAGCCCCAGTTTCTTTCCTTTCGAGGACTGACTAGCATCCACTGTACGGATGTACCACATCTTCTTTATCCACTCATCTGTGGACAGCCCTCTGGGTTGCTTCCACCTTTTGGCTGTTGTCAGTCATGCTGCTGTGAACACGGGTGGGCAGGTATCTGTGTGAGTCCCTGCT
>NW_027835035.1:0-269 GCF_054177405.1 Leptonychotes weddellii
GGTGTTCAGAATGGTTTGATCCCTATCCAGCTGAATTCCTGAGAGGAGACGAAATCCAGGTCTCCTACTCCTCCGCCATCTTGCTCCGCCCCCCCTCTTTTCTCTGATCTTTGATGAGTTCTCTCTTATGCAGCATTTCTGAAACAACCAGCTGCTCTTGTTCTTCCTGGGGATCCATAAGGTCATCATTCTTTTCATTGTATCACTAAGATGTTCTTCACCATTTTTACTTATATTCTGTCACAAACATATAGAGGTAATTCCTCAAG
>NW_027835036.1:0-269 GCF_054177405.1 Leptonychotes weddellii
GCACACCTTTTCCCGACACGCCCAAGCACCTTACCCACTGGGGGCCCAAACTCAGACACCTCTGGGAATGCAAGGGGCACTATCAATAATTACGAGGATTCAACAGGAATGCCAGGCTGTCTGGGGCAAATTATAACATGTGCTCTTTCTATATCTCCCACCCTTTTTTTTCTTTAAGAAGTTTTTTTTTTTTTTTTTTAAAGATTTTACTTATTTATTTGAAAGAGAGAGCACGAGAGGGAAGAGGGTCAGAGGGAGAAGCAGACTCC
>NW_027835037.1:0-269 GCF_054177405.1 Leptonychotes weddellii
TAAAATCTTCATTTATTCCACAACATTTTAGGCTTAAAATAGTGGAGACAACCTAGTGTCTTGGCTAGGAGCATGGACTCGAGCCAGACAGCCCAGGTTTGAGTTCCAGCTCTACCACTTATAAAACGTGTGACCTCAGGCAATTTACTTAACTCACCTGTGCCTTAGTTTTTTCATCTGTAAAATGAAGAAATTCCTACCTTAAAGGAGTATGTTGGTAGTTAAATGGGTTCATATTTGTGAAATCCTGAGATCAGTTTTGAGCTCAC
>NW_027835038.1:0-269 GCF_054177405.1 Leptonychotes weddellii
CCCCAGGAGAGCCTCCCGAGTTATAAATGGTGCAGCGGAAACAATGACCCAATTGTCAGACATCGTGGTGATTTAGAGCCCCTGGAAGGGCAGGGACATTTATGACATGGCATAGAGCTGGATGCAGGGAAGTCCCAGCCTGCCTGCTTGCTTGCAGCTCCAGAACCAGCAGCCCACTCCAGGAGCAATGATCCTGGATTGTTCAGACAAGCCGTGACCTTCAGGCATGTCTTAGCAACACAAATGCAGAAGTCAAATAAGGCTTGCAG
>NW_027835039.1:0-269 GCF_054177405.1 Leptonychotes weddellii
GAGGAGCGAGCGACTTTTTGATCTCAGCATTGCAAGTTGAGCCCCATATTGGGTGTAGAGATTATTTAAATAAATAAAAAATGAAAAAAAAAATAGAGTTGCATACTCTACCAACTGAGCCAGCCAGATGCCCCAAATGTCTTATTTTTAAAAGCAGTGCTGGGTACAGAATAGATCATAAGCAGTATTTTTTTTTTTTAAGATTTTATTTATTTATTTGACAGAGAGAGACACAGCGAGAGAGGGAACACAAGCAGGGGGAGTGGGAG
>NW_027835040.1:0-269 GCF_054177405.1 Leptonychotes weddellii
ACCTGTTGGTATCTGTCAGCTGCCGCCACGCGGGCATGAAGCAGCCCTTTCCTTCTGCATCACTGGGTGGGGGTCAACAAACCTTTTCATGTGCCTGGTTAAGATACTAGTCATCACAGCTCCACTTTCAAAATAAATTGTGCCTTCTTTTAGTCAACTCAGTGTACTTCCTAGCACCCTGATTCAACGCAATAAAGGTGTGGGGGGTGCTTATGCTCTGGCAGATATTGTGGGTGTTTAAAAGGCAGAAAGAAGAAAACAGGCATTTT
>NW_027835041.1:0-269 GCF_054177405.1 Leptonychotes weddellii
TCCCCCTCACAGACTCCCGAGCCATTGAGCCATCGTGCAAAGGCGAGAATCACCTCCCTACGTGGGGGCGGGGGGGGGGGTCGCCAAGACTCAGCAGTCCTCAGCATTCAAGGACTAGGGGCCCCAAGTCAGCCACCATCCAGATGACAGACCCGAATCTGAAAGACAGGCTGGTGGCGGGGAGGGGAGGGAGGCACTCTACCCCCACGCGGCCCCCCTGAGGAGCTACAGAACCTGCCGGGGATTAGCTCCCCTCAGGAAAGCTGACC
>NW_027835042.1:0-269 GCF_054177405.1 Leptonychotes weddellii
GTTAGAAATCAGAAGTCTGTCTTTAAAGTACTTGAAGAGGGGTGCCTGGGGGGCTCAGTCGGTTCAGCGTCTGCCTTCGGCTCAGGTCATGATCCCAGGGTCCTGGGATTGAGCCCCACGTTGGGCTCCCTACTCAGCAGGGAATCTGCTTCTCCCTCTCCCTCTGCCCCTTCCCCTGCTCCTGCACTCTCTCTCTCTCAAATAAATAAATAAAATTTAAAAAAATAAAGCACATGAAGAGCAAACAAAGGATCAATTCTCAGAACTTA
>NW_027835043.1:0-269 GCF_054177405.1 Leptonychotes weddellii
CTGTTATTAGTGGTATGCTTAGGTGCTGAAGGAGTCAAGAATAGAGGGGTCTTTGCAGCTAGTTTGATCTAGAAAGCTTGTTGGAGGAGGTGCGCTTGAATGGGGGATCTTGCAAGGCGCAGCAGATGTGGGGAACCGGTGCCCTGATGAGCACAGGGGCGGGACACAGGCAGTAGGGGCCAGGGGGTGGGGTGGGGTGGGGTGAGACAGATTAGATCGAATGCACTGGAGAGAGGGACCATGGTAGACGCCTGACTTGAGAGGAACAA
>NW_027835044.1:0-269 GCF_054177405.1 Leptonychotes weddellii
TCAGAGCGAAAGAGGCACTATCACTTTTCCAGGTCTCCTTCTACCCCCGAGGAGTTCAAGATAACAATCAGGGAAGAAACTGTTCAAACAAAAATATATCTTGCATTTCTTCAAGTTAAAAACCGTTAGTGGACAACTGAGCTGGCTCTAATATTTATACGTTAAATACAATTTGGCTTCTTACTTCTGAAAGCAAACTCTCCAGAGACATAGGATCCATCTTGCTGTAGACATTCCATAGACTCAAACTCACATCCTGCAACTGCAAC
>NW_027835045.1:0-13422 GCF_054177405.1 Leptonychotes weddellii
GCCCCGAAAATGTTGTACTGTTAAATAAAAATGTTACAAAGCAGTATGTATAATATCTTTTTTTCTTTTTTTTGAGAGAGAGAGAGTGTGCAAGTGCAAGTGGGTGGGGGGAGGGGTAGAGGGAGAGAATCCCAAGCCAACTCCACACTCAGCTCAGAGCCTGACACGGGGCTCGATCTCACGACCCTGAGATCCTGACCTGAGCCGAAATCAAGAGTTGGACGCTTAACCAACTGAGCCACCTAGGCACCTCTAATATAATCTTAATTGTGTTTGAATTTTTGTTTAAATTAATAGACTTTATTTTTTTAAAGATTTTATTTATTTGTGAGAGAGAGAGCACAAGCAGGGGCAGGGGCAGAGGCAGAGGGAGAAGCAGGCTCCCCGCTGAGCAGAGAGTCCGATGCGGGGCTTGATCCCAGGACCCCGGGATCATGACCTGAGCCGAAGGCAGACGCTTAACGACTGAGCCACCCAGGCGCCCCAGTAGACTTTATGTTTTAGAGTGGTTTTAGATTTAGAGAAAATTTGAGCAGAAGGTACTGTTTTCTTCATAGGCCCTACCCTGCCTTTCCTCTGTCGTGAACATCTTGCATTCCTGGTACATTTGTTACCATGGGTGGTGAGCCGATATCGATAGATTATTAACTGAAGTCCGTTGTGGACGTTAGGGTTCACAGCGCTGTATTCCATGGGTTTGGACAGATGTGTAATGACGTGTTGTATCCGCTTCAGTGCCCTCCACGTCCCTGTCCTCTGCCTGTCCACACATCCCTTCCTTCTCACTGACCCCCCCACCCCCCACAACCGCCGATTTCCATGCTGTCTTCATAGTTTTGCCTTTTCCAGAATGTCGTAGAGTTGGAATCGTAGCATTAACCTTTCTGGACTGGCTTCGTTCACTTAGTGATATGCATTTGAGATTCCGCCGTGTCTTTTCATGGCTTTTCGGTGCTGAGTAATATTCCCTCGTCTAACTGTCCCACAGTTCATTTATCCACTTACCTACCGAGGGACATCTTGACTGTTCCAGAGTTTGGCAGCTATGCATAAACCTGCTGTAAGCATCCATGCGTGAGGTTTTTGTGCGGACGTGTTTTCAACTCCTTCGGGTAAACGCCGAGGAGCACGATGGCTGGATCATGGGCTAGGAGCGTGTTCATTTGTGTCAGAAGTCATCAGTGACTGAGGAGTGGCCGGCCAGCCTTGCTGCTGAACCATCTTGCTGGTGCCTGGGCCCGGTGGCGGTGTCCGGATGTGGGGCATTCTGGCCGGCCGGGGCTGGTGGCTCCTTAATGCTTTCACTCCCATGTCCCTGATGACGTGGGAGGGGGAGCATCTTTCCATGTGCTCTTTGCCCTCGATGCATTGTTGGCGAGGAGTCTGTTCGGATCCTCTGCCCGTTGGTGATGGAATCACTTGTTTTCTTGTTGCTGAGCCTTAAGGATTCTTTGTGTGTTTTCAGAAACACGTCCTCTATCAATACGTATGTTCCGCAAGCGTATCCTCCAGTCTCCAGCCTGTCTTTTCTCTCTCAGTGTCCGTCCCACACACCCGGAGGTTTTGATTTGAGTGAAGTCTGGCCGTCGGTTCTGTCTCTCCTGGATCCTGGGGGCCCCGGGGGCGGGGGCAGGTGCAGGTGGTGGAGCCCAGGCTGCTGGGGTGGGTGTGGATCGCACTTGTGAGCCCGCGGCTGACAGTCGGGGCCTTTCAGGTGGTCTGTGTGCCAGGAAGGGAGGGCATGGCTGGGGGACAAGGGTGTTGGCTGGGGGTTCTGGGTAGGAAGACGCATGGTCTGGGCATGGGAAGGCCCACTGACCGGGATGGTGTGGAGCAAAGGAACTTAGCCTGTCCCAGTTCTGGAGGTGGTGGGTCTCGGATCCACGTGTCGTGGGGCCACGCTTCCTCTGAAGGCTCCGGGGTTGGGGAGGGTCCTTCCTGCCTTTCCTCTCTTGGGCTGGCTGCTGGCCGTCCTGGGTCTGGTAAGGACACCAGGCACTGGATAGAGGCTTGCCCTCTCCCGTGTGATGTCCTCCTAACTAATGACCTCTGCAGAGACCCTGGTTCCAGGAAGGTCGCGGGCTCAGGTAGCAGAGGCTTGGCAGTTGAACCTACCGTTTCACACAGTGGAGGGGAAACTCTTTCAGGTGATGACAAGGCAGGGTGGGCATGGAGGACGGAGCACCGGGTCCTCCCTGTCGGGGATGGTGGGACCCTGGATGTTGCAGATTTGAGGCTGGGACTCAGGGCCAGAGGGAGGAGTGGAGTGGGTCAGGGGAGGGGTACGTGACAGAGACCAGACAGGAAGTTGCTCACAGCAGCTGGGAGAGGCTGCCCGGAGGAGAGCAGCAGAAGCAGGGTGGGAGAGCCTTCGGGATTGGCCGGGACCAGGTCTCCTGCTCCCTGAGGGCGTGGGGTGGCGGCCTTTGTGCTCCTTGCAGACCGGCTCAAGACCTAAGGCAGGAAAGGGTCCCTGGCATGGAGGCTGGAGGGTGGGGGGCGGCTGTCGAAGGCCCTCCTGGGGCCAAAGAGAGGTCTCCTCTCTTTGTTCTCCCATCTGGATACTTTTCCACATTCATTTAGGGTTCCTGGGCCCAATTGCCACGTGGGGAGGGGCTAGTCCCCCATAACCCCGAGCAGCTCTCAGACCCCAGCCGGGTCCACCACCTCTTCCTCAGGTTCCATTAATTTACACAGAACTCAGAGAAGCATGTTTCCCGATTTGTGCAAGACTGAATCATCAGCCACATGAAGAGATGAGGTGCGTAGGGCGAGGTCCCAAACAAAGGAGCTTCTGTCCCTGCAGAGCTCAGCTCGGGACCTGCTCAGCAGCACGTGGGAACGTTCTGGCTCCCACGGGAGAAAGCTGTCACAATAAAAATGCCAAAAACCTGTCGTCCCGGGTTTTCTTGGAGGCTTCATGACGTCACCCTGATTGACTAAGTCGTACGCTTTGGCTGCCTCAGCCTCCAGCACGACTCCCACCCCCGCCCTCGCCCCCCCAGGTTGAGATAGGTGGGGTGGGACTGAAAGTTCTCCTGGCAGCCATCCCCATCCTAAGGTCACATAAGGGCTTTCCAAAAGTCACCTCCTTAGCATAACAAGACAACAAAATCAACCTTCTGGAAATTCCAAGGGTTTTAGGAGCTGTGGGCCACAAGCCATGGACAAGACCACATATATATGAGGAATATGTTTTGGTCACCTAAATATATATTTAAGTCTTCTGTACACCTGACGAGGGGCTTGAACTCAGGACCCCGGGACCATGACCTGAGCCAAAGGCAGACGCTTCACGGACAGAGCCACCCAGGTGCCCCCACAACGCATATTTCTTACGAATCCAGTACCACGTGCATCCGCGTGGATTCTCACCGATTCACCGTGCTGCGTTGTATCCCGCGTGTGGTCAGGATGAAATTTATTCTCTCCGGCCCTTCAGTGCAGTGTTTGTGCAACTGTAAACTCTCATTGCTTTGATCCTTTCACATCCACGCTTAGTATCTGCTGTGGTCTGAAGGTTTGGGTCCCCCCTACATGCCTGTGTTGAAACATGACCCCCAGTGTGGGGGTGTCAGGAGGGTGGGGCCCCCAGGAGAGGGATTAACACCTCCTCTAAGTGATCCCAGAGAGCTCACTCACACCTCCCACTGCACCATGATGGGCATCCAGGGACTCGGAAGTGGGCCCTCACCAGACTCCGAGTCCACCAGTGCCTTGACCTTGGACTGCTCCAGCCCCCAGAACCACGAGACAGGTCTGTGGTATTCTGTGATGGCAGCTGGAAAGGATTGAGACAGGGCCCACTTCTCAGATGGGGAAAGTCTGTGTGCCAGTCTCCCACCCCAGCAGTACCTGGAGCTGCCGCAGGAGGCAAAGCCGCGCCCCGTGCCTGGACAGACCTGGATTTATGCCTCCCATACAACTGAAAGAAGGAGGTGATGCCCAAAAGGCATTTTGATGACTGGGCTGGCTTCTTATCCAACCAGCGCCTCTCATTCTTGAGTCAAAATCAGTCTCCCCTTTGCAGGGCTTACGAGCTGAATTGTGTCCCCCACAATTCCTACGTGGAAACCCTGACCCCCAGGACCTCGGAGTGTGGCCTTATTTGGAGAAAGGGTCTTTAAAGAGTGATTATGGTAAAATGAGGTGTTAGTGTGGGCTCCCATCCAATCTGACCGGTGTCCTTAGAAGAAAAAGGGGTTAGGGGACACCTTGACTCCCGGGGCAGGGGTGCGCGGAGGCGCGGGAGGGGCCGTTCACCAGCCGGGGGTGGGGGTGGGGCACGTCCAGAAAGCCAGCCCCGCCCACCCCTGGGGCTCGGACTCCTGGCCTCCAGAACCAGGACAGCAGGCGTCTGCTGTTCAGGCTGCTCTGTCTGTGGTATCCGTTTTAGTGGCCCGAGATGACTAATTGCAGTGGCTCATGACGAAAACTTAATGAGCTCACCGTACCCGGCTGTCACCCCCATGACCGCGTCACTGCTCAGAGGTGGTGGTGCCTCGTTAACAAGGCTCTGCTCCATTTTCAAGGTCAAGTGGCTTTCACATTAAGTCTCCTTCCCCGAGATGGGGAAGGGTCGGAGGTTGGTGTCTGATTGACGCCGTAGGTCAGTGTTAACGGTTCAGACGGGACTCCAGAAAGCTCACTCCCCAGAGGGGCCATGGGATGATGGGTGGCATTCCTGAATTGCCACTGCTCAGCCCAGCAGCGATCCGCTGCCGATGTCCCCGGATTGGTGCCCCTGGAGGGTCGCTGGTCTTGGTGGTGTGGGCGCGTGGGCACCGGCCCATCACACGGTGGTGGATGCTTCAGGGTCATGCCCGAGGCTGGCTGGAGGAAGGCCCCAGTGCCCCGCCCACTGGTGTCTGAGATGGGGAGGGAGTTTTCGGGGGGGGGGCAATCCCAGAACCCCATTCCTGAGTTCATTGGCCACCCCGGCCTAGTCAGCAGCCAGATCACTCTGAGCTAATCTGCAAAATGGGGATGTTGCGGCCCCTCCATGGGCCATGCAGGCCCTGAGTGTGGCACCCTCGAGGACTAGGGGAGGCTGGGGGCTGCATGGCCCCTCCGTCCCCGCCCGCCTGGCACCTTGTGCCTCCCCACGAGGGGAACGCAGAAGATGGAAGGTTGCTGGTTTCTCTGGAGTTGGTCACAGGTGAGTGGAGAATCAAAACCTCCTTCCTCAAAAGGACCTTCCTTTTCCCCAAAGATGGAGGCGCCTCCTTCCCAGGCCCAGAGTTGGGCAGCTGGCCAGATCCTGACCGGGGCCCTTCCAGCGAGGTTGGAGAGAACCTGGAAGTGTCTTTTCAGGGGACAACCTCTCCAGGTGGCTGGGGTCCTGCTGACGTCTTCCTCCCCTGGGGGGGTGCCGTGAAGATTGCTCTCCCAAACCATGGTTGTTTTGAATAGAAGCCATCAGTCTCTTCCAATATTGAAGTCTATCTCGTTTTGTCAGCTGAGGGTCCTTTTAACTAAAGGAGAAGATCCCAGTTTAGCCCCTTAATAAACATAGATTTAAATGCTACCTGGCTTGATCAGTGTCTATAGGAGGACCAAAAGTCCTTTGGAGGACAATTTGGAGTTGACTGTCAGACTCTCAGAGCAGGTTCTGTGCAAGCCTGAGGTCTGTTGCATTCAGCTGGCTTAGGAGAAGCTACTTTAATTTCTTGGAGGTTTCCAGCAAGTGTTCTAACATTTGCCAAAGGTTAGGAGTTTGCTTATTTAAGTCCCTTTCAGAGAGCTGCAATCGGGCTGGCTTCGTCCCGTGTGTGGCTTGACCCTCGCCAATAAGCATGTGGACTAGTTGATATAAATCTGAGAAACCAGGTTTGTAGGTTTGAATAACTATGTTAAATTCTTCACAAAACCTATGGGGATCCTCAGTCACTTTAGGAAACGCTTTATGGCTCAAAATTTGGCCTTAGTCCAGGGGACATAAGAAACATGGGGTTTGGGGCACCTGGGTGGCTCAGTCGTTAAGCGTCTGCCTTCGGCTCAGGTCATGATCCCAGGGTCCTGGGATCGAGCCCCGCATCGGGCTCCCTGCTCCGCAGGAAGCCTGCTTCTCCCTCTCCCACTCCCCCTGCTTGTGTTCCCTCTCTCGCTGTGTCTCTCTCTGTCAAATAAATAAATAAAATCTTTAAAAAAAAAAAAGAAAGAAAGAAACATGGGGTTTGATGGGATCCTGAGAAGACTTAACTGTAAAGGGACCCATTTTAACAGGTTCAGGAAAGGAAGGATCGGGGCAAAATTCAGAGGAAAAGGGACATTTAGGGAAACGATTAGGATGAGGGTGGGGTACACAGGAGGTGGGGATGGGGTAGAGGTATCAAACACCTTTTGATGGTTTTTTGGCCACAGTTATTTATTTATCTTTGGCCACAGTTACTTTATTTTATTTTTTTTAAAGCAATCCTCTTAATTCTATTCTTTTTTTTTTTAAGATTTTATTTATTTATTTGACAGAGAGAGACACAGCGAGAGAGGGAACACAAGCAGGGGGAGTGGGAGAGGGAGAAGCAGGCTTCCCGCGGAGCAGGGAGCCTGATGCGGGGCTCAATCCCAGGAGCCTGGGATCATGACCTGAGCCGAAGGCAGACGCTTAAGACTGAGCCACCCAGGCGCCCCACTTTTTTTAATTTTTTTTAAAGATTTTATTTATCTATTTGAGAGAGAGAGAGCACAAGTTGGGGAGAAAGGCAGAGGGAGAGTGAGAAGCAGGCTCTCCACCAAACAGGGAGCTGGACGTGGGGCTCGATTTCAAGACCTTGGGATTATGACCCGAGCTGAAGGCAGCTGCTTAACCGACTGAGCTACCCAGGCGCCCCCTCCGCAGTTATTTTAGAACCAGTATTTTGCAAAGAGCCAAAGCTAGAATCCTGAAAATGTTTGGAAGCCTCAGGTACTAGTTAAAGTGGGCATCCATTCAGTTTTTGTTATTGGTTTGTTGTTGTTTTGCAACCACAACTTTCTCACTTAATTTTGAGTAAAACAAGTTTGGGGAGATGGAAAGGTCCCCAGAAGGACCACTGAAGTTTTATGTCTCTTTTGGTTCAGTCCACTTAATGAGACAGGCACATGAGCAGGGGGCCCAGTTTTTACAACTGAAAGAAGGAGGTGATGCCCAAAAAGCATTTTGATGACTGAGATCCCATTTCTTAGAGGGTTTTCTCTAGAAGAAAAAGGAAAATGTCCCGAAGAACACCGTTTCAACAGGAGTCAGACCAAAGGCCAGCGCATTTCCAAAGGGCACAGATCTGAGAGGAACAGTCCAATTCTGAAAAGGAGGGGAACAAAAGCCAAATGAGTAGTGTCAGAGAGGAGAAGCCCCTAACCCAGGTCCCTGTAGACCCTGCAGAGTGCAGTCAGGGAGCGGGGCTCTGATCCCAGGACGAAACTTGCCCTCCAGCTCAGGGTGGGGGAGAAAGCAGTGAGTGCAGTGGGCTCTGTGGGACCCGCACCTGTTTGCTCAGCAGCTTGGAGAGGTGGGGTCTTCTCTGGGTCCATGCATGATGACGAAGGAATGTTGACCTTAAAAATAAAATGGTCAGTGGGGTGCCTGGGTGGCTCAGACAGTTAAGCATCTGCCTTCTGCTGGGGTGTTGATCCCAGGGTGCTGGGATGGAGCCCATGTGGGCTCCCTGCTCGCCGGGGAGTCTGCTCCTGACCTCTCCCTCTGCCCCTACCCTCTGCTTGTGCTCTTTCTCTCTCTCAACATAAATAAATCAAATCTTACAAAAAACTTCACCAGTTATTTTTCCAGGAAAAATGGGTTCATCTGGGAATAACGGAGAACCGTAATATGGGACACATAAGCCACAACCAAGCCACAGGTAAGTCTGGAGAAGGAAGGGAGGACCACTCTTTTATAGAGAAGGGGACATGGGCGGGGCTGTTCCAAAGAAAATGTCCATTGGAGCAAACGGGATTCCACATGGCGTGGCTTCTCATTGACTGAGTTGTGACTGTCTCTCATTGGCTGGGCTGTGAGTATCTCTCATTGGCTGAGCTGTGGCCATCTCTCATTGGCTGGGCTGTTGCTGGGGCAGTGAGGTCCCAACAGGGTGCTGGGCTTCCTCCCTGGTCGGCCTGGAGGACCAGGGTAGGGACGAGGGCGCCCCCTGCTGGCCTCCATTTTAATAAGGCTTGCTTTTATTAATTTTCACTCCCTTTTTATGGCTGAATAACGTTCCAGTGTATGGATGGACACATTTGTTTATGCATTAGCTGATGGCCATTTGGGTTGTTTCAACTTTTGGGCTGTTGTGAATATGCCGCTGCGAACAGGCATGAACACGTTTTCGCGCGGACGTGTTTTCATTTCTCCTGGGTCCTGGCTTGGAATTCTAGTGGGTATATATCTGGGAGTGGACTTGCTGGATCATGTCGTAACTCCACGTCTGACTTTCTATGCAGAAAGAATGTTTCCCAAAGGGTTGCACCGTTTATACATTCACAGCAGCGGTGTACAGAGCGCTCCAACGTCTCCGTGTCCTGGTCAGCACTTGTTATCATCAGTCTTTTTGATAATACCCATCCCAGGGGGTGTGAAGTAGTGTGTTGTTATAATTGTGCATTTCCCTAATGAATAGTGACGCTGAGCATCTCTTCATCTGCTTATTAGCGATTTGTATGTCTTCTTAGGAGAAATATCTATTAAAATCTGTTGTCCATTTTTCATTTGTTTGGGTCTTTTTATTTAAAAAAATTTTTGAAGATTTATTTATTTGAAAGAGAGTGAGAGGCAAGCACATGAGCTGAGGGAGGGGAAGAGGGAGAGAATCTCAAGCACACGCCCCACTGAGCAGGGAGCTTGACACGGGGCTGGATCCCAGGACCCTGAGATCACGACCTGAGCCGAAACCAAGAGTTGGACACCCAACCAACTGACCCATCCTGGTGCCCCTGTTTTGATCTTTTTATTGTTAAGTGTTGTATCTTTTTTTCTAAGACCTTAAATATATATATATATGTTTGTCTATTTTATTTTAGAGTGGAGGAAACAACTTAAAATCAAGGAGCCAGGGGCGCCCAGCCGGATCAGTCAGTGGAGCATGAGACTCTTGATCTCAGGGTCATAAGTTTGAGCCCCACATTGGGTGCAGAGAGTTTGCTTAGAAAAAAAAAACAAACAAACAAGAAGCCAACTTCTAAACGGTGTATTTTGGGAGAAAAGATGTTCCATGGCATGCAAATGGTAAGATTCACAATGAGGCAGGTCCTATCCTCTGCTGTTGGAGAAGTCAGTACCAGAAGGTAGGGAGGAAGCAAAGGAGCAGGAGAGATATGAGAGAGACATGGCTTTTGTTCCAGACGTATTATATCTCGGGAGAAAGTCTGTGAAAAGTATGAATCGGGAGGAAGCGAGCAGAAACTTTTCCTGTCAGAGGCCTGCTGGTCCCTCCGTCTGGCTTGCTGCGGCGTTTTCTGGGGCAGCCACTTGGCTCTGCCACCGCACCCCGAGATCAGCCACAGCCAGTCCCTGAGGAAGGGCCGGGCTGTGTTCCAGCGCAGCTTCGACCGAAGTAGGCAGTGGGTGGGATTTGGCCCGCATGCCGGCCTTTGCCGGCTCCACCGTAAACCTAACTCAGACATCTTTTTCTGGAACATTCCCACAAGTAAACATTTCCACAACATTCCTTGCACTGAATGAGTCTCTGGAAGAGAAATCAGGAGTAAACGGTGATCCAAAAGCCAAGCCCTGGGATAGTCGAGCGTGATGGATCCTCCCGGCGAACCATCCTGCGCAAGCCGCGCTGGGGAGCTTCGCCCCAGAGCACAGGTGGGGTGCAGGCCCGCAGTGCCCTACGAACAGCCGGGTGGGGACCCTGGAGCCACCATTCCCCCCTTGTCAGCAGATGCAGCGGGGGCACGTGTGGGGCGGGGATCCCCTGGAAGGAGCGCGGAGCTGCAGAGCGGGGGTCACCGCACACCCCTTGGGACAAACGTGCTCAGGGGACTGAGCCACCAGGCGGCCCTGTTTTCCACTTGTAATGCCCCCTCATGCATTGACCCCGCTCTCCCTGTGCTGAGGGCATGAGGATGACCCATCGTGGTCTCATCCATCGTTGTGCACAGAGTCGGCTGGTCCAGAGGAATACACAGGCATCGTGAGATACCATCTGTTCTCATCGCTTCCCTCTGACCCATTGGTGAGCGAGGGACCCCCACCCCAAGGTCACGGGGACAGCCAACACACGGCACCCAACACTGGGCAGACGAGATCCGAAGCCATTTATTGGTCACATGGACTCACAGCCTGGGGGAGCAGGACACCACAGGCCCCTTGGGCCACACGGGGGACGCACTCCGGGACAGAGTGACCCCAGGGGCTGCAGGAGGCGGGCTTCGCAGTGATGGGGGGGCCACCCTGGTTCCTGGGGAGGATGAGCTTGGCTCGTCGGAATGATTCCGAAGCTGCAGGGGCAGGGGGAGAAGCAGGAGCTGTGACCGACCATCGGGGAGGGGGCTTTGGGCCGGGGGCCTCTACACGTGGGAGCAGAGTTGGGGCCTGGGCTCCTGTTCGCGGCTGACTGCCGATCCCGGGGTGGTGGCCGCGTTGTGCGCGTCCCCTCATTCATCTTCTGCTTGTGAATCACGCTGCAATGGACACTGATGTACAAGTATCTCTTGGAACCCCGTTTCCAGCTCCTGGGGGTGTATACCTACCCCTGGAATCTCTGGGTCACAGGGTCATTTTATGTCTAACTGCTTGAGGAACCACCGGACATTTCCACAGCCGCTGCACCCTTTCCCTTCCCACCAACCCTGGGCAACCACTCCGATTTCTCCCCATCCTCACCAACGTATGCCTTTGATTTTCCGTATTCCGATGCTTCCACATCTGGGGCCCCTCGGGGGTCCCGGATGTGGGGAAACAGCTTGCTCAGAGCACACCTTTTATGTGCAAACCAGCCAATTCAGAGCCTGCCCCCACCCCCTCCTCCATGGGGCTTTCACTCTCGGGCCACTGTCCCCCTGCTCTGACACCCCAGGCCCAAGGACCAATGCAAGTACGGGTAGCCCCTACACCCCAGACTAGCGCACTTATTCACGCTAGCCCGTCCTCAGCCTGCATCCCTGCCTCGCCTCTTTCTTCCCGATGGAACCACAATAAACACTTGCCCACACTTCCCCCTTTCTCCCTGTCCTCCCAACGGCCGCTGGTGCTTCCCTGAGTGGCCATGGGTGGTCCAGAGCCGCGAGTGACAGATGACCTTCTCATCGTAGGTCTGTGGTGATGGATGGCGAGCAGACTGGGGTGGCGATAGTTTCTCAGGGCCTTCACTGCTGAGTCGTGGGTCCCACACCTGACGGTAATACCACATTCCAGACAGACAGACAGACAAGCCGACTTTTCAGTGCCCATCACTGGCTGAACTGCGGGCCTCATCACACCTGAACAAGAATAAAACCCACGTTTCGAAAACAGCCAAGACCGGTTTTTTTAATTTAATTTTTAAATAAAATCTGTGCCCAACGTTGGGCCTGAACTCACGACCCCGAGATTAAGAGTCGCAGACTCAGCCGCCAGAGCCAGCCAGACGCCCTGTTTTGTTTTTTAAACACGGTCTCGATTACTACTGTACCCTTTTGCTTGGGCTGCTGTCACAAAATCGCACGGGCTAGGTGGCTGAAACAACAAATTGATGCCCTCACAGTTGTGAAGCCGGGAAGTCTGAGTTCAAGGTGTTGGCAAAGTTGTTCCTTCAAGACCACTCTCATTGGTGGTGTGCGGACGGCTGTCTTCTCCCCAAATCCTCACCTGGACGTCCCTCTGTGTGTGTCTAATTTCTTCTTCTTCTTTTTTAAAAAAGATTTTATTTATTTGAGAGAGAGAGAGCATGAGAGAGTGAGACAGAGCATGGGGGGAGGGTGGGGAGAGGGAGAAGCAGACTCCCCAGGTGCGGGGCTCGATTCCAGGACCCTATGATCATGACCAGAGCCAAAGGCAGATGCTTAACCTACTGAGCCACCCAGGTGTTCCTCTAATCTCTTCTTATAAGGACACCAGTCAGATGGGCGTAGGGCCCACCCCATGACCTCGTTGTACCTTAATTACCTCTTTAGAGACCCTGTCTCCAAGTACTGTCACCTTCTGAGGTCCTGGAAGTCAGGACTTCCACATATAAGTAGAAGGTGGGACACAATTTATTCCCATAACACTATACGGATGCTAAGATTTATAGAACTGCACACCCCCAAAATAAAGTCAATTTTAGGGTATAATATTTACAAAATAAGAAGCCATGCAACACATGGCTTGTGTTGGATCTTGGTTAGGACAACCATCTATAAAGAACATTTTGGGGATAATTAAAGTAAATATAGATTTGGACTAGATATAAAGAAATGATCGTTTTGTTAATGGTGATAATGAAATGTTGTCTATGTAGATTATTTTTAGAGTTTTTTTTTTAAAGATTTTATTTATTTATTTGACAGAAAGGTAGAGAGAGCCAGAGAGCACAAGTGGGGGGAGGGGCAGAGGCAGAGGGAGAAGCAGACTCCCTGCTGAGCCAGGAGCCCGACACAGGACTCGATCCCAGGATCCTGAGATCATGACCTGAGCCAAAGGCAGACGCTTAGTCAACTGAGCCACCCAGGCACCACTCTTTTTTTTTTTTTTTTTTTTTGTCGGAGACACTGAGCACAAGCAGGGGGGTGGGGGGAGCAACAGAGGGAGAAGTAGGCTCCCCCCTGAGCCAGGAGCCTGATGCGGGACTCCATCCCAGGACCCTGGGATCATGACCTGAGCTGAAGGCCTAAGGCGGATGCTCAACAGACTGAGCCACCCAGGTGCTCCCATCTCCCAGTTTTGATTTCACACTTAGTTTGGAAGTGGGTCTCAAGCTTTTTACAGCGGGTCCCTTGACATTTACTTTGTTTATAGGTGTAAGGGCAAATCACATCCAGAGGAAGAGCTTTCATTCTCCCTTTTGAAAATAAGGAAACAGATTTCTCCCCCTCCCCCTTTTTTGGGGAGCATTTTCTTTAGAGAACTTGTGTTTGTAAACCCTTTCTCTGTCCTTTGAAACGTAAGTAAACCTCCATAAAAGCTAAGGAAAGCACCTTCCTGCTTTCTCACCAGAAGTTTTTGCTGGGAGCTAACCCTTTGAAAAGCAATCATGGGGGGTGGGGGGAGGGTAGGAGCTTAACCTGCTGTGGGGGCCCCTCTCTCAGTTGCAAAACTACCTGTCATAAAGATAAGTTTGTTTTTTTAAAGGGCGCCTGGGTGGCTCAGTTGGTTAAGCGACTGCCTTCGGCTCAGGTCATGATCCTGGAGTCCCGGGATCGAGTCCCGCATCGGGCTCCCTGCTCGGCAGGGAGCCTGCTTCTCCCTCTGACCCTTCCCCCTGTCATGTGCTCTCTGTCTCTCTCATTCTCTCTGTCTCAAATAAATAAATAAAATCTTTAAAA
>NW_027835046.1:0-2315 GCF_054177405.1 Leptonychotes weddellii
CACCACCACCATCATCACCATCATCACCATCATCATCATCACCATCACCATCATCACCACCACCATCATCACCATCATCACCATCATCATCATCACCATCACCATCATCACCATCATCACCACCACCATCATCACCATCATCACCATCATCATCATCACCACCACCATCATCACCTTCATCATCACCACCACTGATGCCTTTGTTGATTCTGGCCCTTCTTCCTAGACTGCCCTTCATTCCTTTCTCATATATAAAGGGGTATAAGTAAACATAAGTCCTGCTCATCCTCCATGGCCCAACTCAAATTCAGCCTCCTCCATGAAGCTTCCCTGATGCCCACAGTCAAGAAGCCTACCAGTGCCTGTGTGTGTGTGTCCTCTTCCCTCTCGCACCAAACTATAAAACTTTCCAGTTCACCAGCCCCAGCTCCTCTCCCACATCTCTTCACTTCCCTTCATCTACCCCCAACCTCTCTGAGCAGTTTTCTGGGTAACCTGGCCTACAGAACAGATGATCAAAATGGGGGACACTCAGGACCCGAGAAAGCACTGGTGTTACCCTGGCCCCCATCAGCTGCCTTGTAACCTATGTCCCTTCCTGATGTTACCATCTACCAAGCCTAAATCCACATTGCGGTTCCTCTCCTGTCCTAGATGAGGGCACAGACCAGAGGCCATACATGTGCTTTCAAGTTTGGATCTTGCCACTTTCTGGGCATGTGTCCTTGGATGAGTTTCTCCCTCTTTGGGAGCTTGAGTTGTCCCTTCATGCACAGGAAGCGTAGGTGCAGGGATAGAAGATTTCTCAGTCCCTTTCTGACTCAAACATCCTGAGTCTCGCATAGGTAAGAGAGGGGTTTGGGCCTTATTCACATGGCTGTGCCCCCTCTAAACTATAGATATTATGTGGTGGTTTGAGGGCTCCTTTAATGGGGCTCTGCACAGATCAGGCCTCCTTCCTACCCAGAGAGGCAACAGAAGTCTTTCCTGTGTTCTGGAGTGGCTGGCTGGGCTGGGGACTGAGGCAGGCCCCATGCGAGCCATACCCAGCCCCCTCTCAGCTGAGAGGCTCAGCGCTCTTGGCCTGTGAGCCCGAGGGGAGGGATATTTATGGTTTAATAACTGTCCTATTGATTCTCATTTATTTGCTGCCAACGGGGCTTACCAAGGAAGTGAAGGCAAGAAGGCTGTGTTTGTAAATAAGTCTCCAGTTGGTGCCATCACTCAGCCTGCCAGGCTCGTGAGGGAGGTGAGCTGGGTTAATAGACTGCAGTGCCCTCCACTTAGCTGAGCCCTGACATGCAGCTGCCCGTGGGACCCTCACGAGCCCAGGCCCTTTCCCTGGACTCTTTACAGTTAGCAATGCACTTCCGTGGCTACTCTCTCTCCTGACTGTCTTTGAAGGAGGAAGAGCAGGGTTTGGCAGCCCACCTAACAGATGAGGACACTGGAACTTGTAGAACTTATGTAATTCTTTTGGAGACACGGTGCCCGGAAAGGGTGGGTGAGGCAGACTGCAACCTGAACAGTTGTGATGGGATGACTATTCGTTAGCTATTGCCATGTAACAAACCACCCCAGAATCTAGGAGCTTAAAATAAGAACTGTTATTTCTCATGAGTCCATGGTCTCACAAGTCTATGAGTTCAGCCAATCTGAACTCGGCTTGGCTACCATGGGCTGGGCCCAGTGGTGAGCTGGAGGGTCAGCTGGGGCTGGCTGCTAGAGGATGACCTTGGCTGCTGAGACAACTGGGCTCTGCTCCATGGGTCTCTCGCATCCCTCCAGCAGGCTGGCCTGGGCTTGTTCTCACAGAGGTGGCAGCAGTCTGAAAGACAAAGCAGCTCCTTCATTTGTATCATGTGCTACCCCCCACACTGGCCAGAGCAAGTGAGTGTTAGAGAGCAGGCATGCAAATTAAGGCCACGAATGCCAATGCCACGGTCAGGCTACCACACTGACTCAAGAGCATTGCACTCCCCACTATTTTTCAGCGTTCCGCTCTTTCCCTTATTAAGAGTTGAGGCCTTGAACAAACAGGGGATCCTGTTGTCTTTTCCTAAGTCTCGGTAGCAGGCAGGGTCAGCCCTCTTGAGAAACATGAGGCTTGATGTGAGCGCACCAGAGTACAAAGCTGAGTTCTAAGGGTTTTGGCTTAAGACATGGAGGGACTAGACTTTCCAAGGACTGAGGCTGTCCCGCAAGGGAAAAGGCCCCTTAGAGAGATAGTGAGCTCCATGTCACTGGGAATGTGTAAGCACCGATGAGATGCTGACTGCACAGTTGCAGAAAGGATTCTGCTTGCAGTGAGACTG
>NW_027835047.1:0-269 GCF_054177405.1 Leptonychotes weddellii
TACAGTGGAAGCCTGATAAGGAGACTGGCCCCCAAGCCTGGCTCCCCCAGAGTTTAGTGACATCCTCATCTACCTGATAGCATTAGCAGCTTGCTGACGTACTCTCCAAGATGGACACCAACAGGCGGGCTCTGCAGAGTTGTCCCAATAAGGCCACTTCTGAAGACCAAGCTTGGGACCTGTAGACCTTGCCTATGAGTCAACCTAGAAACATGGGTACAGAACTTGCAACTCAGCATGGCATCTGAGAAGCAGAGGGTGGCCTGGCC
>NW_027835048.1:0-269 GCF_054177405.1 Leptonychotes weddellii
TCAGGCCCTTGGCCACTCCCCTCCCCCAAGCAGAAGAGGCCAGAGCACCTCAAGCAGGGGTGAATTAAACCCAGCTTCCCTCCTGCTCTGCTCCAATTGTCCTCTCCGGCAGAAAGTAAGTTTCCCTGCGAGGCCGATGCTGTTTGTCTTGACATCCCCAGCCACCTCTACCTCCCTGACGTCCCCCCCGCATGCTGGGCGGCTGGAGAGCTGGCCTTTTGCGAGGAGAGGGGGGCTGGTCTGCCCTCAGAGGCAGCGTCTGCCCACCC
>NW_027835049.1:0-269 GCF_054177405.1 Leptonychotes weddellii
CTGGCCCCGGGCAGGTGGCAGCATCAGCCCCGCACCTGCGCCACCTCTCCGAGCATCCGTCAACGCCTCGGTGGTGCTCCCCTCCAGCAGCCAGCCTCCCCTCTCTGACGTGCAGCTGGGCGTCCCCGCGGGCTCTGCAGGGTCCGTGGCTCAGCTGGGCGTCCCCGCGGGTTCTGAGGGTCCGTGGCTCAGCTGCGCGTCCCCGCGGGCTCTGAGGGTCCGTGGCTCAGCTGCGCGCCCCCGCGGGCTCTGAGGGTCCGTGGCTCAGC
>NW_027835050.1:0-269 GCF_054177405.1 Leptonychotes weddellii
TCCGTGCCTCGGACACAAGAGGAGCTTTACTACAAGAAGCGTCCCTGGGAACCGAGGATGTGTTCGGTCGATATTCATGACCACCATCAGGTAAAGATGACTCTCCTCTCTGAAATCGCATTGAAATGATAGAAATTTTATTTATCTATTAAAATTTTTTTACAGTTTATTTACTTATTTAAGTAATCTCTACCACCAACGTCGGGCTCAAACTCATGACCCGGAGATCAAGAGTCTCAGGCTCCTCTGACTGAGCCAACCAGGTGCCC
>NW_027835051.1:0-269 GCF_054177405.1 Leptonychotes weddellii
CAAGTATTATAATCTTGGAAAGATTTTTTTGCTGTGCATAAATTTTAAGTTCACAGTATTTTGTTTTTGTTTTTTTAAAAAAAAAAAAGTCTGGTTCCATTGTCCCATGACTTGCACTGGTTTTGAGCAGAAATCTGCCATCATCCTTGCTTTTGTTCATCTATTGAAATGATCTACAGATTGCAAATCTAACAGCACTGTTTGTCATTGTTCTATCCCCGACTTCTCTACTTGGCTTTTTAACATCTGGAATACAGTTGCAGTGGCTG
>NW_027835052.1:0-269 GCF_054177405.1 Leptonychotes weddellii
CAAAAGTTACTTCCAATAGATCATTTCTGACTAAAAATCATGCACTTGTTGGTTGATGACTCTGAATAACTTTCTTTTTTTTTTTTTTAAAGATTTTATTTATTTATTTGAGACAGAGAGAATGAGAGAGAGAGAGCACATGAGAGGGGGGAGGGTCAGAGGGAGAAGCAGGCTCCCTGCCGAGCAGGGAGCCCGATGCGGGACTCGATCCAGGGACTCCAGGATCATGACCTGAGCCGAAAGCAGTCGCTTAACCAACTGAGCCACCC
>NW_027835054.1:0-269 GCF_054177405.1 Leptonychotes weddellii
GTGGGGGGCAGGGGCGGCGGGGGGAGGGGGTGGGCAGGCCCTGGCTCCCAGAGGTTGGGATGTTTGCTTTAGAATGAAGCATTTTAGATGATTGAATTCAGCCCCCACTCTCCTTTCCGTTTTTCATATGGGGAAACTGAGGCCCAGAGAGGGCCAGAAACTTCCCACTATAACTCAGCTGAAAGCAGAGACCAGAACTCTGGTTCTCTGTCCAGCCAGGGCTCTTCAGACCACTCTGACAGGGATTAGAAGACTTGAAGACTTGTTTA
>NW_027835055.1:0-269 GCF_054177405.1 Leptonychotes weddellii
AGGGCACTGTGACCTAGAAGAACAGACAGGGCCAACTGCAGACACTTGTGAGGGTCACCGATTATCAACACAGTGAAAAGACAACATACTGAATGGGAGAAAATATTTGCAAACTGCCTAACTGATAAAGGTTTAATATCCAAATTATTTGAGACTCATACAACTCAATAACACAGAAACAAATAGCAGTTACAAAATTTTTCTTTTGCCTTTACTTCCCACATCAGTGCTGGCCCCCGAGGTTGCTTTGGGATTAGATATCACAGGGT
>NW_027835056.1:0-269 GCF_054177405.1 Leptonychotes weddellii
TGAATATAAAGCAGACATCAACCCTCTGCTTAAATTCTCAGTGGTTCCCATCTCCCTCAGAGTAGACGCTGCTGTTTTCACAACGGCCCACAGAACTGGACGTGCGCCCTCCCTGTCCCCTGTCACCACTCTGACACCATCTCCTACTTGAGTAACCTCCCCCATCTACTCTGGCATTTCGCTCTTTTTCAAACCTGCTAGGCACACTCACACCTCAGGGCCTTAGCACATGCTATTGCCTGCCTGAAATGCTCTTCATCAAATATCTG
>NW_027835057.1:0-2315 GCF_054177405.1 Leptonychotes weddellii
TTTTTAACATATAATGTATTATTTGTTTCAGAGGTACAGGTCTGTGATTCAACAGTCTTACACAATTCACAGCGATCACCATAGCACATACCCTCCCCAATGTCTATCACCCAGCCACCCCATACCTCCCACCCCCCACCACTCCAGCAGTGATACTTCTAAAAGAGTTGTCTATCTTCTGTCTCCAATTTCTCCTTCTCATTCTCTCTTGAACCCACTCCCATCAGGCTCTCACCACCATTACTCCACCAATGGCCTCTGCAGTGGAAATCAATGGTCTGGTCTCTGTCCTCATCTTACTTAGCCTATCAGCAGTATTTGAAAAAGACAGCTGCCTCCTCCTTACATTTTCTCCATTTGGCTTCCAGAACAGAGTATTCTCCTGTCTCTTGTCCTATTTCTCTAGCTGCTCCTTCTCACTCTCCTTTACTGGCTTCCCCTCAATACCCTGCCTCTTAACTTTAAAGAATATCAGGACTCAGAGTATATTCTCTCTCTGGTCATCTCTTTCAGTCTCATGGCTTTAAATATCATCTATAAGCCCATGACTCCCAAATCTCTGCCAGAATGTTCCTCTGAACTCTAGACTCCTGTTTCAAGCTGCCTACCTGGCATCGCTACTTGTATGTCTGATTAGCATCTAGAAGAGAACAAGAACAAACCTGTACTCTGATAACCACCCCATCCCAAACTTGCTTTTTTCAGTCTTATCCATCTCAATGCATAGCCACTCCATTATTTAGATGCTCAGGCCAAAAGCCTTGGCATTAACCTTGACTATTTTCTTTCCTTTTTACCCCACATGTGCTCCCCAAAGTAAATCAAGTCAACATTTCAAAATATATCCAGAATCCAACCTCCTCCATCCTGGTACAAGACACCCTCAAATTTTGTCTGTATTTTGCAAAACTGTCCTGGTTGGTCTACCTGCTTTCTCCCTTGCTGCCTACAAACTATTTTCAACACATGAGACAGAATGAGACTGCAAAACCTAAGTTAAATCATGGCATACCTCTGTTTAAAACCATCCAGTGACTTACAGAGTAAAAGCCAAAGTCCTTATAATTTCCCTCTCAAGATCTGATGTGATCTGACTCCTGTTAAAATCTCCTACCACCCTCTTTCTCATTCACTCTATTCTGAACACACTAGTCCCCTCTCAGTGCCCTAGCCATATAAATACACTGCCCAACTTGGGCCTTTGCTCTTGCTGTTTCCTTTACCTAGAAGGCCTTTCCCCCCAAAGATTATCATGGCTCCTTCTCTCACTTTCTTCAGATCTCTACTCAAATGTCACCTTCAAGATTTTCCCTACTCACCATGTCTAAAACTGCAGCCCCTTGTATCACTCACACACAGAGACTGTTTCCCTTCCCTGCTCTATATTTCCCCTTATTGCTAATCACCATCTAACATAGATTGTTTATCTAGCTTACTGTTTTCTTCTCTTGTTTATTCTGAGTTACATAAGAGCAGGGATTTTTGCCTGTTTCCTTCACTACTACATCCTTAGCATCTAGATGAATGTCAAGCACTCAGTAAATATTGGTTGAGTAAATGAATAAATTTCTTTCATCCTTACCCACTTTCATCCTTACCTCCTGTGCTCTAGACCTAGAGGGTGAAATGTCGACTCCTACTGAAGGACTCTGTCTCTCTGTCTCTGTCTCCGTCTCTCTCTCTCTCTCTCTTTCTCAAATCACTGGTCCCAATCACTTTTCTCCTCTCTCTACAACATATCCAACAGTTCCCTCTCTGATTGTTACTTCTCCTCAAATCTCTCCTATCCTTAAAAAATAATAATAAAAATATAAAGACTTGCCTGTCTTCTTCTTATCCAAATATCCCAAATCAGTAAACCACTTTCACAGTCCCCATATCCTCACCTCCCATTCACTCAATAACAATCTGACTCAACTCTTTAGCTCCCTACTGAAAATGTTTTCACTAAGATCCCCAGAAATCTCCCAAATTTCAGATCCAATGGATGATTTTTCAGTATTTATGTTGCTGACCCCATTCTGTTCAATATGACATGCTCCACTCTTGGCTCTTGTGACACCATTAAATCAATAAGAAAACATGTATTGATCTGCTAGTATGTGCCAGACACTATGGTAGGCACTGACTACAGAACAATGGATAATAATATACTCTGTCCCTGCTTCACGAAGCTTACAGTCTACTGGCAACAGGGAGTATGACAAGCAAGCCTCTGTAAAGCTGCTGTAAAAGCAAATACCAGGAAGATAAAGAAGTTTCAGAGGTTAAAGTCACATCTAAACTGGGGCGCCTGGGTGGCTCAGTTGGTTAAG
>NW_027835058.1:0-269 GCF_054177405.1 Leptonychotes weddellii
CATGGCAGCGCAGGGCTCCCGAGAGTACAGAGCAGGCACTATAAGCTTTCTTAAGCTTAGGCTGGGTGCTGCCATGTTGTATCAATGCTGCATTGACTATCCTATCCTGTATTGGTTAAAACATGTCCCATGGCCAACCTGGATTAAAGTCACCACACAGGGGTGACTGATGCACAGATCACTGCAGCCGCTCACTAGCTGTGTGACTTTGGGCAAGTCATTGAACGTTCCATGCTCAGTTTTCTCATCTTTATTTATTTATTTTTTAA
>NW_027835059.1:0-269 GCF_054177405.1 Leptonychotes weddellii
GGAGGGCCACGAGCCGAGGGGCCTGGGATGGGGGACAGTGAGGTGCAGACTCACTGTGTCTCTCTGGGGCCAGAGAACAGTGAATGCACGACCCACGTGCCCCTCTGACCCTGAGGGTCGGTCAGAGCCCCCACCTTCCCCAGAGACTGACACTAAGAGAGGGCGAACAGCTGCTGTCTCAGGGCTGAGACCCCCAGCACTCCCAGAATGGCCCTCCTCTTCAGAAGGAGACACGACGGGGGCGTCGGCTGTGATGCTTTCCCTGGACC
>NW_027835060.1:0-269 GCF_054177405.1 Leptonychotes weddellii
GTCATCATGAGCCAGCCCCGAGAGGTGAGGAGTTTCAGGGGGACCACTATCTTCTGGAGCAGGCCATCTCGGCCCGTTTTGCTTTGGTGAAAGGGTGGAAGGCCGACCGCGCAGGAAACGTCATCTTCAGAAGAAGCGCCAGGAATTTCAACGTGCCCATGTGCAAAGCGGCAGAAACCTCAGGGGTGGAGATGAAGACATTGTGGATGTGGAGACGTTTGCCCCCAAAGACATCCACATTCCTAACATTGATGTGGACCCTGTAATCC
>NW_027835061.1:0-269 GCF_054177405.1 Leptonychotes weddellii
TCCCGGGGCGCCTGGGTGGCTCAGTTGGTTAAGCGACTGCCTTCGGCTCAGGTCATGATCCGGGAGTCCCGGGATCGAGTCCCGCATCGGGCTCCCTGCTCGGCGGGGAGTCTGCCTCTCCCTCTGACTCTCCCCCTCTCATGCTCTCTCTATCACTATCTCTCTCAATAAATAAATAAAAATCTTAAAAAAAAAAAAAGAATATTTATGTTCCCAAATTAAATATTCAGTACCAGAATAATATCATCATTTACTATACACAGTAATTT
>NW_027835062.1:0-269 GCF_054177405.1 Leptonychotes weddellii
TAAAAGGATGGAAAGAGATCTATGCAAAGAGAAGCGCGCGCACACACACACACAAATCCAGCGTAGCAATCCTTCTGTCAGAAAAAATAGACTTAAAATCTGTAACCAGAGACTTAGAAAGGCATTACCTAGTGATAAAGGGATCAATCCAACAAGAGAATAGGACAGTTTCTAAGTTATCTGTGCACCCGGCACAGAAACACCCAAGTACACAAGTTATTCACTGATATTAGCAGGCATAAAGGGAGATGTCCACGGTGATACGGTAG
>NW_027835063.1:0-269 GCF_054177405.1 Leptonychotes weddellii
ATCATGGAACACTTCATCTAAAACTAATGATGTAATGTATGGGGATTAACATAAGAATAAAAAAAAAATGAAAAAAAAATAGCTTTTGTATATATGTACTTCTTGCATCTTTTTCCTGCCACCCAAGATCAGTTAGATCTTAGAGGACATTTTTTAAAAATGGTTTTTAAAGATTTTATTTATTTATTTGTCAGAGAGAGAGAGGGAGAGAGCACAAGCAGAGGGAGCTGCAGCTAGAGGGAGAAGCAGGCTCCCCGCTGAGCAAGAAG
>NW_027835064.1:0-269 GCF_054177405.1 Leptonychotes weddellii
CCCTGGTTTCAGCTCTCCTCTGATTTGTTTACTATATATTTTTCTGGGGTCATTGTTACCCTCTTAGCATTTTTTTTAGCATTTTGTTCTCTCATTCATCTATTCTCCTCTGGACAAAATGACAAGACAGAAAAACTCATCTCCAAAAAAGCAAGAGGCAGTACAGGGACCTAATCAATACAGACATTAGTGAGGTGTCGGAACTAGAGTTCAGAGTGACAATTATAAAGATACTACCTGGGCTTGAAAAAAGCATAGAAGATACTAGA
>NW_027835065.1:0-269 GCF_054177405.1 Leptonychotes weddellii
CCTGGGAGGCATCGGGTCCGGGCAGGCGTCTCCCCCTCGGGAGGCATCGGGTCCGGGCAGGCGCCCCCCCCCGGGAGGCATCGGGTCAGGTGGGCGCCCCACCCCAGGAGGCATCGGGTCCAGGAGGGCGACATCCCCCTCGGGAGGCATCGGGTCCGGGTGCGCGTCCCCCCCCCAGGAGGCATCGGGTCCAGGCGGGTGTCTCCCCCTCGGGAGGCATCAGGTCCGGGCGGGCGACACCCCCCTCGGGAGGCATCGGGTCCCGGTGG
>NW_027835066.1:0-269 GCF_054177405.1 Leptonychotes weddellii
TTCTTAGTTTTTTGAGATTTTTAAAAATAATAAGTAGGTGTTGAATGTTTAAGATGCGTCTATTTTGCCTCTGCTCCATAACCTTACATCGCATTCCTCCCGCATATTTCATCCATCTGTTCCACCAGGAACAGACACCTGGGCTGACTGACTCCACAACACCAAGAACAGTTCGCTGTGGTACATCCTTGAGCAGGTCCGCTAGGCGCCTGCCTGTGTGCGAGTTTTTCCGAAAGAACATTGTAAATAATCTACGTCTTTCTGTTTGC
>NW_027835067.1:0-269 GCF_054177405.1 Leptonychotes weddellii
TTAGAGCACCTACTGGCCTCCTTATTTAGTTAATTTAACATTACTTTCAGAAGGAATGCCTTCTTCAGAATCTACAGTGAAAGGCCTTACCAAATGGTAAGGAAAAAGTGTTTTACTTTGAATTCTTTCTTGGAATGACAAATCTTCAAATTTGGGTGTTTTCAATCCTGGAGATACATTCATGTATCTTTAAGGAGTACGTTGGCACCAGTAATTTTTTAAAAATTGACTCATTCTTTTCTAGAATTGATTTGTTTAAGGATGTACCT
>NW_027835068.1:0-2315 GCF_054177405.1 Leptonychotes weddellii
GCGGGGGGTCTGCTTCTCCCTCTGACCCTTCCCCTCTCATGCTCTCTGTCTCTCATTCTCTCTCTCACAAAAAAAAAAAAAAAAAAATCTTAAAGAACTGAGTACCTATTGCATGAAAACATTACACTTTTTCTCTTGGTTTAAATAAACTCCAAGGTAACTAGAAACAAAAACAAAACAACAAAAACGCAAAAACATGGGGCTCCTGGGCGGCTCAGTCGTTAAGCGTCTGCCTTCGGCTCAGGTCATGATCCAAGGGTCCTGGGGTCGAGCCCCGCATCGGGCTCCCTGCTCGGTGGGAAGCCTGCTTCTCCCTCTGACCCTCCCCCTGCTTGTGTTCCCTCTCTCGCTGTGTCTCTGTCAAATAAATAAATAAAATCTTAAAAAAAAAAAAAAAAAACAGCAAAAACACAGACCAGGACTGGGACTAGGGGGAGCAGAGAGGCCAGGGACAGTTGGATGGCTTGGGGACAAGCACAGCCACACAGTCGGTTCAGAGTTGTACTGTCCCTGTCTTCAAATCTCAGGAACTGTTGAACAAGGGAACTTGCATTTCCATTTTGCACTGGGCCCTGCACATTCCGTAGCTGGTCTGGATCACTGGACTTTCGGGGTCCCCTCCAACTTCCCACCCCAGTCAGAGCCTCACTGGCCTCCCCACCCTCCCCCTCCCCCGCGCCGGCCTCGCTACAAGCTTCTCTCTGTAAAACGCCGTTCCGCAGAGCCACATCGCAGTTCGCCTGTGGTTCACGGTGTTTGTGAAGTCCTGAGCGATTAGGAGGGATGTCCTCCGAGCTGCTCAAGGCTGGACCTGGCCGAGGCACCCTGCAGCCGCAGGTTCCCATCCTGGCCCTGCTCCGAGCTGTGTATAGACTCGGCACAGCGATCCCACGCGGTGGGAATGTTTCTGCAAAAAAGGAACAGCCAGCAGACAAATCCCCAGCCTCTGTACCGGGAAGGCTCGCCCTTCCCTCGGCGTCTTGGAGGGCAAGGGCACCGCGGGACCTGTGGGCGCACCGCAACAGTCTCTGAAAGCCCACCCCGGAACGCAGACAAGTCTCCGTGTCCCCCTAAGGGAGGCCACGTTGCCCGCATATAGGGCCTGCGTGGGTCTCCCGGGGGGACAGCTGTGCTGAAGGCAGAGCGCGGGAGCAAGAGACCAGCCTGCCGCGGTCCCTGGAGCCCTCGCCCCGGGGGCAGCGGGGACACGTGCGCACCCGCCCGGAGAAGGCTCACAAAGGGGCGCGCGCAGGGTGCCGGGCGACCGCGCGGACTGGCTCCCAGGGCACCCGGCGGCCAGGGCCCACCTGCCACAGGTCGCGCCCAGGGTGGCCCGCGCCTCCTGACGCGATGGTTCGGCCCGCCCTCCCCGCCGGCCTACGGCGGATGGTTCCGCCCACCCGAGCCCGCTCCGCAAACCCCTCCCGGCCCGAGAGCGAGCGGAGGGGGCGTGGTGCTCTCCGACCACGCCTCTAGCTGCATAGTCATGAGGCGGCGCTCTAGGCCGGCGGGGCGGGCCGCTCCTCGCTCCCCGGCGCGCCCTGCTGGGGGCGGGGCCCGGCGCGGGCGCGAGGCGGGGGCGGGGCCGGCCACCGCCCGCCCCCGCCTCGCTCCCCGCCCCCGGCGCGCAGGCCCCGCCCCGCGCCGCCGCGGAGCAGGGGCGGGGCGGGGCCCGAGCCCAGCAGGCCCCGCCTCCTCCCTGAATATTGATGCGGCGCGCGTCGGCGTCGCCCTCCTCCCATTGAGCGAGGCTGTGTCGCGTGGCCCAGCGTCGGCGTGACGGTTGGACGCGGGCGCGGCACTGCGGGTCCCGATTGCTGCAGCCGCTTGTCAGTGTGATGAAGATTGGCACCCAGGTAAGCTGTCACTCAACCGCTCCGCCGCCGCCGCCGCTCCGCCGCCCCGTCCCTATCAATCACGCCGGCCCGCAGGCGCCGCGGCCGCCGCCCCGCCGCCGCTGCCCGGGAGGCCGCGCCGGACCCGCCGCCCGGGGCAGGGGGCGGGAAGGGGGCGCGGGTGGGGGAGGGGAGCCGAAGCCGCGGGGAGGGGCGCTGTCCGCCGGGCCGCCGCGGGGGCGCGCCCCGCTTGTTTTTCTGTGTGGGCTTAGGGACGCGGAAATTTCTGGAAGGCGCCGCCGCTGCCGCGCGGGGCCCGCTGTGAGGCGCGCGCTCTTAACCGTCCCTTTCGGAACGCGGCGCGCGCCCCTGCGCGGGCGGGCGCGCGGGGGCGCGCGGGGGGCGGGGCCGGGGTGGGGCGCGCGGGGGCGGGGCCGGGTGGCGGGGGCGCGCGGGGCTCGGGCCGGGGGGCGGGGGCGG
>NW_027835069.1:0-269 GCF_054177405.1 Leptonychotes weddellii
GGCCAGCTGGAACAGAGGAAGCAAAGGGTAAGGTGGGGAGTGAAACCAGAGATGGGGCTGGATCCTGCAAAGCCCCATGGGCCTCGGGAGGAGTTCTGGAAAAACTCATAGTTTATGCTCCTGCTAATATGCCCATGGCTCAGCATGGCTGCCTCAGCCCCTGGGTTTTCTTGATCTTTTAACACAAATACCTAACAACTAGAAATTTCTTCGGCTTCTCTTAGTTCAAATTCCCAAGAATGGGAGTCTAGTTGGCTGAGCCCAGCCTG
>NW_027835070.1:0-269 GCF_054177405.1 Leptonychotes weddellii
CACACGTGACCCCGCCACTCCAGGTTTCTGTCCCAGGGGCTGCCCTAAAGTCCTTTCCCACCGCTACCAGTCTGCAAGTCTGTTCCTCATCCCCAGCAAGGGACGCTATAGCTTACCAGCGGCGTAGGATCCCCATGGCCAGGCACCCTCCTGCTGCCGTTTATCCTCTAATATCTGCCCATGGAATCACGGCTCCCTGTTTCATACCCCAAAACCAACTGCCTGCGATCTTCTGTTTGTAGAGATCCAGATCTTCTTATATCTCAGGC
>NW_027835071.1:0-269 GCF_054177405.1 Leptonychotes weddellii
ACGAACAATGAATCATGGAACACTTCATCTAGAACTAATGATTTAATGTATGGGGATTAACATAAGAATAAAAAAAAAAAAAGAATATCATACATTCTCAGAGCATATAAAGAGGTAATTACATATTATAGAAACATGTAATGTATCTCTGGTTTATTAGGTTGAAAATCAATAAACATGTTTTTTAACATAGTTTTACATGATTTCTTTCACAAATTTTTTAAATTTTTAAATGTTTTTATCATAATTTTTTTAAAGATTTAATTTTT
>NW_027835072.1:0-269 GCF_054177405.1 Leptonychotes weddellii
TCCCAACAAAACATAATGCAGAGAGGGGGATGGAGGCCCCGGCCCGGACTGTGAATCCTGTTGTGTGAAGTAGAATTCACCCCACCCAACACCAGAGGTGAGAGAGGAATTACTCACGGAATACGCGCAGCTGTCCTGTTCCTTGATCAACTTGAGCATTTCTCTTTATGATTTGTATGGTGTAGTATCCTGTGTCGTTCAGGGTGATGTTCTGGAACAGCAGGGATCCATTGGGGTATATTGTCTCTCTGCCGCTGTGTGCAGGCCCT
>NW_027835073.1:0-269 GCF_054177405.1 Leptonychotes weddellii
CTTCTTTGGGAAAATGTCTATTCATGTTCTCTGCCCATTTTTTAATTGGATTATTCCTTTTAAAAACCTAATGTTTCCTGTATGTTTGTTTAATCTGATTCCTTATGCCACTTAGAAAAACATGGATTCCGGGGCGCCTGGGTGGCTCAGTCGTTAAGCGTCTGCCTTCGGCTCAGGTCATGATTCCAGGTCCTGGGATCGAGCCCCGCATCGGGCTCCCTGCTCGGCAGGAAGCCTGCTTCTCCCTCTCCCACTCCCACTGCTTGTAT
>NW_027835074.1:0-269 GCF_054177405.1 Leptonychotes weddellii
GGCACTGCGCCTGCTCCGCAGCGGCTCCCCGCTCGCGAGCGGGACCGGCGCTTTGAGGTCCGAGGGGCGCAGAGTCCGCTCTCGCCCGGCCTGCCGGCGCCTGCTCCCGCCGCTCGGCGTCACTCGGCCGGGCCCAGGCTGCCTCCCGGCGCGCCGCCTGCATCCCAGCCCGACGGCGTCCCTGCCGGCCCCGGAAGCTCGGTGCTCTTCCCGGGGCCAGGGCACGAGTGCGACCCGCCGCAGGGCAGAGGGAGAGGGACAGTGGGGAA
>NW_027835075.1:0-269 GCF_054177405.1 Leptonychotes weddellii
CAAACTGCAACTCTTTAAACAACAGAATTCAGACACTCAATATTGTAATCTTTAAAATGCCCAGTGTCCATTCAGAAATGGTCATTAAGTGGCAAGAATCATGTTTTTAAAACCAGACAATTATAAGAAATTTAAGATAAATATCCTTCATGAGCATAAATAAAAAGAACCTTAAGGAAAATATTAACAAATTTTGAATCTAGCAATATAAAAACTATAATACATCATGCCCAATTAAGGTTCTTCTCAGGAATGCAAGGCTGGCTTAA
>NW_027835076.1:0-269 GCF_054177405.1 Leptonychotes weddellii
GCCTTTCGGCCGGAACCGCCATCTTCCAGTAATTCGCCAAAATGACCAACACAAAGGGAAAGAGGAGAGGTACTCGCTATATGTTCTCTAGACCTTTCAGAAAACATGGAGTTGTTCCTTTGGCCACATACATGCGAATCTATAAAAAAGGTGATATTGTGGACATCAAGGGAATGGGCACTGTTCAAAAAGGAATGCCCCACAAATGTTACCATGGCAAAACTGGAAGAGTCTACAATGTTACTCAGCATGCTGTTGGCATTGTTGTA
>NW_027835077.1:0-269 GCF_054177405.1 Leptonychotes weddellii
TTGGTAGAGCATGCGACTCTGCATCTCAGGGTGGTGAGTTCAAGCCCCACGCTGGGCATGGAGCCTACTTACTTTAAAAAAAACCTTAAAGTGAGGAACCGTAGGCCCAGAAGAAGCCGGGGGCCTGAACGAGGCAGGTGTCTTATCGTTTCAGCTGTGTTGCCTGTGTGCACAAGCCAGGAGCTGGTGTGGGTCCTCACCTGGATCTTATTGTGAAGAAACACCAGATAAACCCAAATTGAATGACGCTGTAGGAAAATAAATGGCCT
>NW_027835078.1:0-269 GCF_054177405.1 Leptonychotes weddellii
AGGACAGTTTTTGTTTAAATGCAGGTTCCTGGGCCTGGTGGGACTCCAGCTGTGGGAATGCACAGTTCAGTAGTGCTTTTGACCTGCAGTGGGCTCTCCTAGAGCCATAGCCAGGTAGGGTTTTCTCAACTAGACCCCAATATGGCCAATCCTTCCCTAGCAAGGCAAAGCTTAATATTGAGATGCTCAGGTCACAGAAGGAATCTGTACTTTTTAAAAAAGTTTTCATTTTAATTCCAGTTAGTTAATATACAATATTATATTAGTTT
>NW_027835079.1:0-2315 GCF_054177405.1 Leptonychotes weddellii
ATGAGAAACAGGGACCTCATTCAGCAGACATTTTCTGTCCCCCTCGTGCATCTCCCCCAGACCCGTGTGTCTGCTTGGCCTAGGCTCATCCTCCTCTGAGCATGCCATACTGCCATCCCATTCTGCCTTGCTGTCCGTGATCAGTTTCTTAAATGCAGATAAATTAGAGACAGGTTGTAAATTGATCAGCTGCATCAGCCCAGATCTTGCAGCAAAATGGGTGCCTCATAACCAAGTTTCTTTTTTTTTTTTTTTTTTAAGATTTTATTTATTTATTTGACAGAGAGAGGGATAGCGAGAGCAGGAACACAAGCAGGGGGAGTGGGAGAGGGAGAAGCAGCCCCGGGGAAATAAAGGGAGATCTGGGGGCAGAAATAGCAGGAGGAAGCCCAGAGCGTTCCCAAAGAAAGCAGGGCCAGAAGCTCTCGAAGTCGAATGATGGACTCTCTCCTAACAGTACTGATCAAGGAGACAGAGGCTCAGAGGGGATGGCAGTGGGGTCCTCAGGCCGGTTCCCCCTGCTGTTTCTCCATGGCGCCCAGCATCTGTGATCTAGGCTGATCCCCTCTTTTGAAGCCAGAGCTGCTGCTGAAGCTAAGGCTGGGAAGGACCATTCTGAGCAGGGCCAATGGCCTGGGACTCGCCTGGGGCTCGCAGCATCCTTCAGGCTCCCCCACAGCCATCCTCACCTGTCTGGGATGACTGAAGCACCAGGCCTCGCCTTCGGGGCTTTCTCTGGGCCGGGCAGCCCCTTGGCCCGCGCCTTTCTCCATTTTGTTTACTGAATAGTCCCCACTGGCCGCTGACAGGAGAGCAAGGCACCTCTCCACCCCACCCCCAGCCCATCTTTTCCCCCAAATGCAAACAAGGACCATGTCTGGCTTCTACCCTCTGCCCAAGGTCAAGGGTGCTGCCTGTCCCCAGCCGGTGGGGCGAGGCAGGCCTACAGCTGCTAGGGAGACACAGGGGTCTGCTGCCTTGAGGCCACCCTAAAGACCACTTTTATTCTCTTTTTTCTCTGACTTCTGTCAATGGCTGTGGGCCTCAGATTGCCCTTCCTCACAAGAAGGTGATACTCAGTAAAACTCATGTAGGAGCTTTGGGAAGGAATAGCAAAGGGACACTTTCCAGCCTCCTTTCGGTCCAGGTACCATGTGCCTCATGATCACTCTCCTCTGCAGTTTGGGGCTGAAACCCCAGCTAATACCAGATTGATCTTTTGCTTTGCTTGGTCCCTGGGGTGGGCAGGTGTGTGTGGCAGTTGAGGAAAGACTCAGGGACTGTCTTTGGTCTATCTGGATCTCTATGAAAGTACCTATTTCCACGGAACGTGCAATCCTGACACTCGTTGGAGGCAGCGAGTGACTCCGTGTGCTGTTCCAAACAGACCCATGCCGTGCCCCTTTGTGCCCGTCCTTGGAGCCCTAAATGGTCCACCTGGCACATTGTCTTAGTGGCCCAACTGCATGGCCTATCACACCTGACTCATCAGATGAAAAATGATGAGCAAGACATTCTGCTTGCCCCTCTTGTCCCATGGCTCTCGCAGAAACAGAAATTTCCTGCACCAAGGGGGGACATTTTCCTCCCCGAGGTTTCCAGTTTGCCACCTTGCACACCCGGGCACCGCGGAGGGTTTTCCAGGGCTGGCTTTTTTAGGCAAAAGCATTCATGGTGTGTCTCACAGATTTTGAAAAAGCTACAGGGTAAGATACTGTGGATCTAGACATTTAAAAAGCATTTTTTAAATGCCAAATGTCTGTTCTTTGTCTGACTGGGCGAGCTTCTGTGCTTCATTTCCACTCTCACGCCGTAGGGGAGGGCTCCCGTGGAAGCCTCCAACACAGACAAAGAATAGAAACTTGGTTATGGGGGTGCCTGGGTGGCTCAGTCGTTAAGCGTCTGCCTTCAGCTCAGGTCGTGGTCCCAGGGTCCTGGGATCGAGCCCCGCATCCGGCTCCCTGCTCGGCGGGGAGCCTGCTTCTCCCTCTCCCATTCCCCCTGCTTGTGTTCCTGCTCTCGCTATCCCTCTCTCTGTCAAATAAATAAATAAAATCTTAAAAAAAAAAAAAAAAGAAACTTGGTTATGAGGCACCCATTTTGCTGCAAGATCTGGGCTGATGCAGCTGATCAATTTACAACCTGTCTCTAATTTATCTGCATTTAAGAAACTGATCACGGACAGCAAGGCAGAATGGGATGGCAGTATGGCATGCTCAGAGGAGGATGAGCCTAGGCCAAGCAGACACACGGGTCTGGGGGAGATGCACGAGGGGGACAGAAAATGTCTGCTGAATGAGGTCCCTGTTTCTCAT
>NW_027835080.1:0-269 GCF_054177405.1 Leptonychotes weddellii
TTTGGGGGGTGCCTGGGTGGCTCAGTCTATTAAGCATCTGCCTTTGGCTCAGGTCATGATCCCAGGGTTATGGGATCTAGCCCCGCATTGGGCTCCCTGCTCACCGGGGAGTCTGCTTCACCCTCTCCCTCTGCCCTTCCCCCTGCTCCTTCTCTCTCTCTCTCTCACTCTTTCTCTCAAATAAATAAATAAATAAAATAAAAAAAAAGAGATTTGGGTCTCATTTTAAAGGGTCTACAGTCTACTTGGAGATACAAGTCATATATAGA
>NW_027835081.1:0-269 GCF_054177405.1 Leptonychotes weddellii
GCGGCTACTCCTACGGCAGCGGCCACAGCCTTGGAGCCGGCTTCAGTTCCGGCAGTGGCAGAGGCATGGCGGGTGGCTTCAGCTCCTCTGGGGGCAGCAGCTCCACCATCAAATACACCACCAGCTCATCCTCCAGCAGGAAGAGCTACCAGCACTAAGTCCTGCCATCGGCTCTTGGTCCCACGTTGTCCCCGTCGATGGCCGCATTGCCCTCTCTCAGGCTACTTCTCTTCTCCCGCCTCCATCTTCCCTCGGCCCCTGAGTTACAG
>NW_027835082.1:0-269 GCF_054177405.1 Leptonychotes weddellii
CAATACAATACATCATTAGTTTTTGATGTAGTGATCCATGATCCATTGTTTTCGTATCACACCCAGTGCTCCATGTTGTATGTGCCCTCCTTAATACCCATCACCAGGCTAACCAATCCCCCCTCCCCCTGCCCCTCTAAAACCCTGTTTGTTTCTCAGGTCCATAGTCTCTCATGGTTCATCTCTCCCTCCAATTCCCCCCGCCCATTTTATTATTTTTTACTTTTTTTTTTTTTTTAAAGATTTTATTTATTTATTTGACAGAGAGA
>NW_027835083.1:0-269 GCF_054177405.1 Leptonychotes weddellii
ATAGAACTATATGCCTTAAAATGGCAAATATCACTGTATATAAATTATACTTCAGTGAACAAAAAGGGTTGGGTTTATAGCACAGTGCAGGCTCTCAATAATGAAAACAGAATCAACAAACACACACAAAAGTACTTGTTGGAGGAATGATGGAATGAAGTGGAAACTGGATTTCAGATTGAGATCGATGACAGTTTTTTAAAAAATTTTATTTATTTATTTGAGACAGAGAGAGAGCACAGGGGAGGGGCACAGGGAGAGGGAGAAGC
>NW_027835084.1:0-269 GCF_054177405.1 Leptonychotes weddellii
ATTAACATAACATAATAAAATAAAATAAAATAAGATTATTAGAGAGAGAGAGAGAGAGAAAACGTGTGAATGGGGGGGAAGGGCAGAGGGAGAGGGAGAGAATCTCAAGCAGACGCCCTGCTGAGAGAGGAGCCCAGTGTGAGGCTGTATCCCAGGACCCTGAGATCATGACCTGAGCCCAAATCAAGAGTTGGATACATCACTGACTGAGCCACCCAGGTTGCCCCTGTTGCCTTTACTTTTGGTGTCATATCAAGAAATCATTGCCA
>NW_027835085.1:0-269 GCF_054177405.1 Leptonychotes weddellii
AAAATTATGACAAGGAGTAATGTGTACTTTCCAAATGGAAGAAGAAATAAAACCACAAATAATTATTTGAAAAAAAAAAAAACTAATGATGTAATGTATGGTAATTAACATAACATTAAAAAAAAAACTTCTGCACAACAAAGGAAATCATCTGCAAAATTTAAAAAGCAGCCTATGAAATGGAAGAAGATATCTGCAAGTCATATATGCAATAAGGGGTTAATATCCAAAATGTATAAAGAACTCATACAAGTAATTAGCCAAAAAAA
>NW_027835086.1:0-269 GCF_054177405.1 Leptonychotes weddellii
TATCTACAGAGCTCGCTGGTGCTAATATTCCCAGTAATTTTTGCTGAGTGAAAGATCCAGGAGGGTTTATTAGTGTTGGTGATAAGCCAAATAGAGAGGGAAAACAGACTGAATTTTCACTTCATGAGCTAATTAGTTTTTTTTTTAATTTTTTTATTCTTATGTTAATCCCCATACATTACATCATTAGTTTTAGATGTGGTGTTCCACGATTCATTGTTTGTGCATAATACCCAGTGCTCCATGCAGAACGTGCCCTCCTCAATACC
>NW_027835087.1:0-269 GCF_054177405.1 Leptonychotes weddellii
CTCAGTCATTTTTAATCTATGGATTTTTCCTCCATCTCTCTCTCTCTCTCTTTGGTGCAATTTATTTGTAAAAGAACTAGGTCATTTTTCCTGAAGGGTTTCCCATAGTTTGGATTTTGCAGATCTAGCCTGTTATATTAGGGTTTAGGGTATTTATTTGTCTCTTGTCTTTCTTGTAAACTGGTAGTTTGATCCAAAGATATGATCAAATACCAGATTTTTTGTGCAAGTTTATGCCACAAGAGATGTGTCCTTCCCTTGTAACTTAT
>NW_027835088.1:0-269 GCF_054177405.1 Leptonychotes weddellii
TTTTACCTGTACTACTGACAGAGCCTCTTCCTTAGTGCCTTCATATCCCCTTTGATACACTCCATTTCTTTTTCTCACCTCAACTAAAGTGATCTAGAAGATCTTTTTTTTTTTTTTAAAGATTTTATTTATTTATTTGACAGAGAGAGACACAGCGAGAGAGGGAACACAAGCAGGGGGAGTGGGAGAGGGAGAAGCAAGCTTCCCGCTGAGCAGGGAGCCCGATGTGGGACTCATCCCAGGACCCTGGGATCATGACCTGAGCCGAA
>NW_027835089.1:0-269 GCF_054177405.1 Leptonychotes weddellii
CAAACTGCAACTCTTTAAACAACAGAATTCAGACACTCAATATTGTAATCTTTAAAATGCCCAGTGTCCATTCAGAAATGGTCATTAAGTGGCAAGAATCATGTTTTTAAAACCAGACAATTATAAGAAATTTAAGATAAATATCCTTCATGAGCATAAATAAAAAGAACCTTAAGGAAAATATTAACAAATTTTGAATTTAGCAATATAAAAACTATAATACATCATGCCCAATTAAGGTTCTTCTCAGGAATGCAAGGCTGGCTTAA
>NW_027835090.1:0-2315 GCF_054177405.1 Leptonychotes weddellii
TAGCCTGGTGATGGGTATTAAAGAGGGCACGTTCTGCATGGAGCACTGGGTGTTATATGCAAACAATGAATCATGGAACACTACATCAAAAACTAATGATATAATGTATGGGGATTAACATAACATACTAAAAAAAAAGAAGAAGAATTCTGCCACAAGAGGGAGCAAGAAGCGTGGAATAGGTGTATCCCTAGAAGGTCTAAGAAAGCCTCAGAATCCCTAGCAGGACTAATGAAAGGTATTCCTCTCCTGAAGTCAGTTAGTAAAGACAGGAGGAGGTGACTGTGACTTCAAATACAAAGACAGCAACTCAAGAATTCAAGGAACATGAAAAATCAATGAAACATGACACCACCAAAGAGTCACAATAATCTCCTAGTAATTAACCCCAAAGATACAGACATCTGCAATTTGTCCAATAAAGAATTCAAAATAACTGTTTTAAGGAAGCTCAGTAAGCTACTAGAAAACACAGAAAGACAATTCAATGAAACAAGGAAAAAAATTCTCAGTAAGGAAAGAATAGTCTCTCCCATAAATGGAGTTGGGGAAACTGGAATGCAGGAGAATAAAACTGAACCCCTATCTTACACCTCTCACAAAAATTAACTCAAGATGGATTAAAGATTTAAACATAATATCTGAAACCACAAAACTCCTAGAAGAAAACATAAGGAAAAATCTTCACATTGGTCTTGGCAACAATTTTTTTGGATATGACACAAAAAGCACAAGCAACAAAAGCAAAAGTAAGTAAGTGGGACTACATCAATCTGAAAACTTCTGCACAGCAAAAGAAACAACCAACAAAATGAAAAGGCAACCTAAAATATATTCGCAAATCACGTATCTGATAAGGAGTTGATATCAAAAATACATAAGGAACTCATAGAACTCAGTAGCAGTAATAATATAAAATTTAAAATAATCCAATTTAAAATGAGCAGAAGATCTGAAGAGACATTTTCCCAAGAAGACATACAAATGACCAACAGGTACTTAAAAGGATGTTCAACATCACTAATCAGTTAATAGAAATCAAAACTATAATGAAATATCAACTCACACCTGTTTCAATGGCTGTCATCAAAAAGACAAGAGATACACAAGAGGTTAAGTGTTGGCAGGATGTGGAGAAAAAGGGAGCTTTTGTGCATTTGATGGTGGAATGTAAATTGGTACAGCCACTATGGAAATAGCAGGAAGATTCCTTAAAAAATTAAAAATGGAACCACCATATGATCCAGAAATACCACTTCTGGGTATATATCCAAAGGAAATGAAATCAATATCCCAAGGGATACCTGCACTCTCGTGTTCATTGCAGCATTATCACAATAGCCAAGATATGGAAACAACCTAAGTGTTCCTGTACAGATGAATGGATAAAGATTTTGTCTCTATTTCTATCTATCTATCTATCTATCTATCTATCTATCTATCTATCTATCTAGATCTATTTCTATCTACCTCTCTATCTAGATAGATCTCTATCTAGATCGAGAGAGAGAGAGAGAGAGAGAGAGAGAGAGAGATACACAGACAGAGATAGTAGAGATAAAAATTCAGCCATGAGAAAGAAGGAAATCCTGCCATTTGCCACATGGATGGACCTTGACGGCATTATGCTAAGTGAAATAAATCAGAGACAGAATGACAAATACTATATAATCTCACTTAGAGGTAGAATCCAAAAAAGCCAAACCCATAGAAACAGAGATTAGAATGGTGATTGCCAGGGGCTGGGGCGGGGTGGGGGGGGGGAATGAAGAGATGTTGGTCAAAGGGCATAAACTTCCAGTTATAAGATTAATAAGTTCTGGGGATCTAGTGTACAGATTGGTGGCTATAGTTAGCAGTACCATATTCTATACTAAAAGTTGCTAAAAGAGTAAGCTTCTGTTGGTGGGAATGCAAGTTGGTACAGCCACTTTGGAAAACAGTGTGGAGGTTCCTCAAAAATTTAAAAATAGAGCTACCCTATGACCCAGCAATTGCACTACTGGGTATTTACCCCAAAGACACAGATGTAGTGAAAAGAAGGGCCAGATGCACTCCAGTGTTCATAGCAGGAATGTCCGCAATAGCCAAACTGTGGAAAGAGCCAAGATGTCCATTGACAGATGAATGGATAAAGAAGATGTGGTCCATATATACAATGGAATATTACTCAGCCATCAGAAAAGATGAATACCCAACTTTTACATCAACATGGATGGGACTGGAGGAGATTATGCTAAGAGAAATAAGTCAAGCAGAGAAAGTCAATTATCATATGGTTTCACTTATTTGTGGAACATAAGGAATAACATGGA
>NW_027835091.1:0-269 GCF_054177405.1 Leptonychotes weddellii
GGGTGGAGTCTTTGGGGTTTTCCACATAAAGTATCATATCATCTGCAAAGAGTGAGAGTTTGACTTCTTGTTTGCCGATTTGGATGCCTTTGATTTCTTTTTGTTGTCTGATTGCTGTGGCTAGGACTTCTAATACTATGTTGAACATTTTTATTTTGTTTTACTTAAAATGTCTCTTTTCAACTTTTCTATATGGTTGAATTTTTATTCTAATTGCAAAATACTTTTCTTTACAATTTTTTAATGGCAGTTATTTTAGAAGACAAGAT
>NW_027835092.1:0-269 GCF_054177405.1 Leptonychotes weddellii
AGAGAGAACATGACACAGTTGTTAACCACAGAAAGAATGAAAGGTCTGAAGAAAAAGAAACATGTGGCTATAATTCCCTATGTGGCTCAGCAATGGGCTATTTTTTACATATCACAGTAATGATTTAGTCAATAATTGTGATATAATTATACTGGGGGTAAGAAAAAAAAGAAAATTGTGTTGAGTGGGGAAGAGCTAAATTATCTTCCACAGTTGTGAGTACAGAGTTAATGGGTCTTAAATCGATAAATAGGTCAGGAAATGTCGGC
>NW_027835093.1:0-269 GCF_054177405.1 Leptonychotes weddellii
GCTCAGTGATTAAGCGTCTGCCTTCAGCTCAGGTCATGATCTCAGGGTCCTGGGATCGAGCCACCTGTCGTGCTCCCTGCTCAGAGGGGAGTCGGCTTCTCCCTCTCTCTCTCTGCTCCTCCCCACTGCTCATGCTCACTCTCTTTCTCTCTCTCAAATAAATAAATAAAATCTTTGTTTTTAATGATTTTATTTATTTATTTGACAGAGAGAGAGACAGCACGAGAGGGTACACAAGCAGGGGGACTGGGAGAGGGAGAAGTGGGCTT
>NW_027835094.1:0-269 GCF_054177405.1 Leptonychotes weddellii
CACACGTGACCCCGCCACTCCAGGTTTCTGTCCCAGGGGCTGCCCTAAAGTCCTTTCCCACCGCTACCAGTCTGCAAGTCTGTTCCTCATCCCCAGCAAGGGACGCTATAGCTTACCAGCGGCGTAGGATCCCCATGGCCAGGCACCCTCCTGCTGCCGTTTATCCTCTAATATCTGCCCATGGAATCACGGCTCCCTGCTTCATACCCCAAAACCAACTGCCTGCGATCTTCTGTTTGTAGAGATCCAGATCTTCTTATATCTCAGGC
>NW_027835095.1:0-269 GCF_054177405.1 Leptonychotes weddellii
AAACTGAAGGAATCTCTGCTGCTAAAAACATACCTGCTGTAGAGAGCAAAGTTCAATTGAACAGTACAGAAACACAGACCATGAATTCTGGCTTCGAAACCCTGGGGAGCTTGTTCTTCACCAGCAACGAAACTCAAACAGCCATGGATGACTTTCTTCTGGCCGATTTGGCCTGGAACACAATGGAATCTCAGTTCAGCTCTGTAGAAACCCAGACGTGTGCGGAACTACACACGGTCTCCAACTTCTAAAAATGAAGTCTGAGCGTG
>NW_027835096.1:0-269 GCF_054177405.1 Leptonychotes weddellii
AGAGGTGTAGCAAATGTCCACACCGAGAGGTTGCAGAGGAAGAAGTACATGGGCAGGTGCAGTCGTGTGTCAGTCCGATCAGGAGGAGGATGAGCCCGTTGCCCAGCAGGGTCAGCAGATAGGCGGCCCCAAACAGGACAGAGAGTCCAGCCTGGGTCTGCCTGTCACTGGAGAGCCCCAGGAGGACAAACTCACTTTCTCAGGTCAGGTTGTCCCTCCTCATGGAGCAGGTGGGTCAGGCTGCCAGGAGAGAAGCAAAGGCAGAGAGG
>NW_027835097.1:0-269 GCF_054177405.1 Leptonychotes weddellii
TACCAAACATGCCTAAAAGTTGTTAATTTCTTCGAGAGATTTATGAGTTAAAACTAAATATTAGGAATGTGCCCAAATCTCTCTTAGCTTTCTCTCTAACCTACACATCTTCTGTTCACAGAAATGTCCTCACACAAAATCACTGGAAATGCCATTCAGGCATTGTTTCCAAAGCTGCCAGCATCACCCAGATCAGAAGTGGGTTAAGCCGTATTTAAAGAATCAGATGTGCGATCTCAAGAAAGAGTTTGTGATGGTTCATATGAAGA
>NW_027835098.1:0-269 GCF_054177405.1 Leptonychotes weddellii
GCTCGTCCCATAGTCGGCCTCAGCCCTGCGCAGGGAGCGCCTGGCGAGGGGTCTTTCAGAAACGCACAGCCCCGCGGCTCACACCCCAGACTCTTTGGTCCAGGCACGCGTCGAAGGAACACGCCTCGTGCCCCAGCAGCTCCCGGGGGGTGTCGCCCCTTTCCCAGCGAGGGTGCTGTGGCTCAGACAGGGCTCGCTCAGGGACAGGGAGGGAATGAGCGACCCGCCAGGCGGAGAACCAAGCGTCCTGAGCCCTTTTCCGGTGCTCC
>NW_027835099.1:0-269 GCF_054177405.1 Leptonychotes weddellii
GTTCTGCATGGAGCACTGGGTGTTATGCACAAACAATGAATCATGGAACACTACATCAAAAACTAATGATGTAATGGTGATTAACATAACAATAAAAAATTTTTAAAAAATGAAATGGAAACCATAAGGCAAGAACAGGAGAGAATGAGATAATTTCTTCTGTACTTTGTTTTAAGAGACATGGGGTTTAAGTACAACACTGGAAAAGACTAACATGTGTCCCTAAAGTTTGGGATCAGTTTCTGAATCTAGTCTGGAAAATCATAAAG
>NW_027835100.1:0-269 GCF_054177405.1 Leptonychotes weddellii
TTGGTAGAGCATGCGACTCTGCATCTCAGGGTGGTGAGTTCAAGCCCCACGCTGGGCATGGAGCCTACTTACTTTAAAAAAAACCTTAAAGTGAGGAACCGTAGGCCCAGAAGAAGCCGGGGGCCTGAACGAGGCAGGTGTCTTATCGTTTCAGCTGTGTTGCCTGTGTGCACAAGCCAGGAGCTGGTGTGGGTCCTCATCTGGATCTTATTGTGAAGAAACACCAGACAAACCCAAATTGAATGACGCTGTAGGAAAATAAATGGCCT
>NW_027835101.1:0-2314 GCF_054177405.1 Leptonychotes weddellii
AAAGAAAGAACGAACTTAAGAAAATCAAAGAAAAATAATATATAATTACAATTCATATTTGGCACCTGTATTTATTGCATCTCTCTGATTATTTGGCCCATTAAAATATAGGGAGTGTCAGCTACAACAGCAGTTAAGCATTCTGGTGTCATGACTCCTTTGCAGTCTTGTAAATTACTGAAGACCACAAAGAGCTTTTGTTTATGTAGGTTATAGCTATTGATATTTACAGTATTAAATATTATAATTGACAGATCTGAAAATATTCATTAATTCATTAAAAAAACCTATAATCCTATTGTTACTATAAATATTTTATGAAACTTAAAAAAAAAAACACCTATTTTCCAGAACAAATATTGAATGAGAAGAGTAGCACTGTTTTATGTTTTATAAATATCTTTAATTTTTGGCTAATAGAAACATCTGTATTCTCAAATCTGTTTCTTCATTCAGCCCATTGCAGTATTACATGTCATTAAGCCTCTGGAAAACCTCCTGGTGCACTCATTAGAAAATGATTGTGGAAAAGATAAATAATATCTTAGTATTATTATGAAAACAGTCTTGGATTCATGGATCCGTGGGCTATCCAGATCACACTTTGAGAACTATTGAGCCACATCATTCTGGGACTTAAGGAATTCAGAGTCCCAGTGGTTATTCCTAAGTAGTCTTACGCTTATAAGGCACTAGAGTGGTCCTGAAGGCTGTACATTTTCCAAGTGAGCACTGGATATGTTTCTATAGAAAATATAGATTACTTCTTCAGTAAGTTCATCTTAACTATGAACACTCATAAAAAAATAATGGTAATAGTAACTGACATTACTGAATACTATGGTGCAGGTATTGTGCTGAGTCATTTGAAGATGTCATCTCATCTAATTTTTACAACAGTCTATTGGTCTCAATTTTACAGATTAAGAAACTGAGGCTTGTTACTAACTGGCTTGAAATTACACCAATAATAGGTGCCACGGAACAGGCATTAGACTTTGGTCTGGCTGACTTCAGTACTTCTTAAGTTGCTGCCTACTGTAGGACACACATTAGGGAATAAAAGAGAAGTGTACAGAGCTGGTCTTCAGCTGTTTATGGTTTACTAAAGGAGTTATGATTAATACCCCCAAAATAATAGGAAAGTGGTCTAAGTGATATAACTAAGTAGAATGTGTGGTTTTTTAAACAAGTGTTTTAGGATTCCTGAGGATAGATAGTTCAATGGACACTGAGCTGGAGCAGGGATGGACATTTTTAAGAAGTTCCAAATAGAGTTGATCTTTATGGCACAGAATACTTAAACATAATGGGAGGAAGATAGACCAGAAAAAAGGAAAAGGATGTGAAAATCCAGGGAAGTTAAGAAAAAGCATAGCGTAAGGGATACACTTAAGGAACCCACTTGATGGAAACAAAAGGTTGATATGGTGAGTTAAGGAAGATTAATTCAAATAGACAGGTGGACCACACAGTCCTTTGGAGTTCATGGTAGAGTTGTGGGAACACCCCACTTCCATGTCAGCAGAGGCAGCCCTCCTACAGCAGAGGCTTTTCACCTAGAGAGGGGACCGGAGCCATGATCTGATAAAGCTGTGACCCTAACTTTTAATCTGCAACATGCTGGCATCTTTTTCTCAGTCCATGAACTTTATTTGTGTCAGGAGTGGAGTCAATGACTACAGTTAATTAAATGAGGTCCAACATTCTTTCATGTTCTAGAGTAATATTTCTCAATCCTGAATACCTTAAAGAGGATTAAATATGACTTAATATCTCTGGTGACAATATAAAAATATGTTTGTGTGTCTAAGTGGTATGAGATAGAGCAGGAGGGATTTCAGTACACTTACAATTTAATATTGAATCTAGTCATTTCACTGACTCCAGGTAAAGTTTTATGTTCTTCAGGATATGCACAGTTCATGCAAACTACACACTCCATGATCAGAGAGACTGTGGACAGACATTAGTATTTGGTAGATGATCTATTTCAACAGTATAATTGATTAACTTAGAAAGGATAGTGTTGGTAGAATGCTTTATCTTTATGTGGAGGGACACCCATTAGCTTAACATTACTCCCTGTGGAGGAACGTGACAATTGGATTGGGAAACTGGAAAGAAACACTATATGTGCAACCAAGCCCTTTTCTCTTAACCCTTGGAAGTGAACCACTTACAGTTGACGTGGTTCTATTGTGAGTGAGTCTATTTAATTTCCATGCTCAGTTTTTTTTTTAATTTTTTTATTTTATTTCATTTTATTATGTTATATTAATCACCATACATTACATCATTAGTTTTTGATGTA
>NW_027835102.1:0-269 GCF_054177405.1 Leptonychotes weddellii
CTCAGTCATTTTTAATCTATGGATTTTTCCTCCATCTCTCTCTCTCTCTCTTTGGTGCAATTTATTTGTAAAAGAACTAGGTCATTTTTCCTGAAGGGTTTCCCATAGTTTGGATTTTGCAGATCTAGCCTGTTATATTAGGGTTTAGGGTATTTATTTGTCTCTTGTCTTTCTTGTAAACTGGTAGTTTGATCCAAAGGTATGATCAAATACCAGATTTTTTGTGCAAGTTTATGCCACAAGAGATGTGTCCTTCCCTTGTAACTTAT
>NW_027835103.1:0-269 GCF_054177405.1 Leptonychotes weddellii
TCATATCAGTGAGATCATATGGTATGTGTCTTTCTCTGATTGACTTATTTTGCTTCCTCCTGCTCTTAAGTGCAACCAGGCCACCTTCCGGGGACACCACAGGCTGATGACTTGAATACCCCACTTCTGGGGCTCCCTCTAAAAGTTCTCCTTTCCTCCCAAACATGGTTGCCTATCCACTTTCCTACAATTCCCACTCAATTGCCTTTCCTCTTCTAAAAGGAAACCTCCCACGCATGCCTCCTTTTCCTCACCCTCTTTTCCATCAA
>NW_027835104.1:0-269 GCF_054177405.1 Leptonychotes weddellii
AGATGGCTGAGAAAGGAACAGGGAGAGAGGCAGAAAACCAGCCAAGAGCAGGGACATAAAAACAAAGTTCCCTGGAGGAAATGGTCATTGTCAAATGTTACAGAAAGTGAGCTCCTTGGGCGCCTGGGTGGCTCAGTTGGTTAAGCGACTGCCTTCGGCTCAGGTCATGATCCTGGAGTCCCGGGATCGAGTCCCGCATCGGGCTCCCTACTCGGCGGGGGGTCTGCTTCTCCCTCTGACCCTCCTCCCTCTCATGCTCTCTGTCTCTC
>NW_027835105.1:0-269 GCF_054177405.1 Leptonychotes weddellii
TCATAACAATGCAGTATATTCTTCTCCCTGAGGAATTAAGTGCAGAAAGGCAAAAAATCTTCAATAACTTACTTAGAAATGGCACACTGAAGTTAAATTGCTTTGCTTTTTCCTCCTTTCTAAGTCAGATCCAGCCCTTTGTCTATTTTCAATCCTTTTCTGGGACACATAGGTTTTCTTTCTTTCTTTTTTTTTTTTTTGTAGTATGTATTTATTTATTTATTTTTTATTCTTATGTTAATCCCCATACATTACATCATTAGTTTTAG
>NW_027835106.1:0-269 GCF_054177405.1 Leptonychotes weddellii
AGAGAGAACATGACACAGTTGTTAACCACAGAAAGAATGAAAGGTCTGAAGAAAAAGAAACATGTGGCTATAATTCCCTATGTGGCTCAGCAATGGGCTATTTTTTACATATCACAGTAATGATTTAGTCAATAATTGTGATATAATTATACTGGGGGTAAGAAAAAAAAGAAAATTGTGTTGAGTGGGGAAGAGCTAAGTTATCTTCCACAGTTGTGAGTACAGAGTTAATGGGTCTTAAATCGATAAATAGGTCAGGAAATGTCGGC
>NW_027835107.1:0-269 GCF_054177405.1 Leptonychotes weddellii
AATGTTTCTAAGACTGAGAGCAACCTGGAAAGGTCAATTTTATTATAAACGAACCCCCATCATCTTTCCACTCTGTGTTTTCTCTCCCAGTCTCTGCTTTCTTAGTAAATGGTGGCCCCACCCACATGGCGGCTCAGTCTAGCAATCTGGGAGTCATCCTTTGCCTCTCCTTTTTACTGACCTCCCACTTCTAATCACTCAGCATGCCTCAGTAATTCTTCTCCAGGAAAGCTCTCGAAGTCTCTCCCTTTCTCTCCAATCTCATTTCT
>NW_027835108.1:0-269 GCF_054177405.1 Leptonychotes weddellii
CCTGGGAGGCATCGGGTCCGGGCAGGCGTCTCCCCCTCGGGAGGCATCGGGTCCGGGCAGGCGCCCCCCCCCGGGAGGCATCGGGTCAGGTGGGCGCCCCACCCCAGGAGGCATCGGGTCCAGGAGGGCGACATCCCCCTCGGGAGGCATCGGGTCCGGGTGCGCGTCCCCCCCCCAGGAGGCATCGGGTCCAGGCGGGCGTCTCCCCCTCGGGAGGCATCAGGTCCGGGCGGGCGCCCCCCCTTCAGGAGGCATTGGGTCCGGGCGGG
>NW_027835109.1:0-269 GCF_054177405.1 Leptonychotes weddellii
AGGACAGTTTTTGTTTAAATGCAGGTTCCTGGGCCTGGTGGGACTCCAGCTGTGGGAATGCACAGTTCAGTAGTGCTTTTGACCTGCAGTGGGCTCTCCTAGAGCCATAGCCAGGTAGGGTTTTCTCAACTAGACCCCAATATGGCCAATCCTTCCCTAGCAAGGCAAAGCTTAATATTGAGATGCTCAGGTCACAGAAAGAATCTGTACTTTTTAAAAAAGTTTTCATTTTAATTCCAGTTAGTTAATATACAATATTATATTAGTTT
>NW_027835110.1:0-269 GCF_054177405.1 Leptonychotes weddellii
AAAGTTTTCATTCACATAGAAAACTTCCCAGATAATTTAATGATACAGCATATTATGACTTGTTGATTTTTTTTTTAAATTGTCTATTGCTTTCTATGTAACTTATATACAGATAAAGTGGGATGGTTCTAGAAATCATTAGTCATTAAATAGTACAGTCTAGAAAAAGAAGTTAACATTTCTTTCCTTTTTTTATTTTATTATGTTATGTTAATCACCATACATTACATCATTAGTTTCTGATGTAGTGTTCCATGATTCATTGTTTG
>NW_027835111.1:0-269 GCF_054177405.1 Leptonychotes weddellii
ACAGCCGGTGAGTGGTGGAGCAGGATTATACCCATTCATGTGACCCCAGAGCCCGCATGCTTATCCTGTACTAGTGAGTCTCAATCTTTGTTCCAAGTGGAGTATCTGGGAAGATTGTAAAAATCCCAGTTCTCAGGCTACCTCCCATATTAGTTAAGTCCGATTCTCTGAGGGTAGCACCTTAACTGAGTACTTTTTTAAAAATATGTTCAATGTTTTATATCCATAGCAATATCAACATGCCATACAAACCCTGCCCGCCAGCCTCG
>NW_027835112.1:0-2314 GCF_054177405.1 Leptonychotes weddellii
GTTCTAAGAGATAAAGAAGGGACCCGGGTGGCCTTTCAAGGGGCCCAGACAGAGATCTGAAGCCAGGAATTGGTGGCACCTTGCAGAAGATACTTACAACTACCTTTTATCATAGTTTTACTGTTAATTTTCTTCACATTAAAAATAAACTGCTATCATGAATATTAAATCCATCATAATTTTGATTTAGTTACATAATTTAACCCAAAAATTGATGAGAAAAAAAGATGTGGACCCTCCCCATAACCTAACCATGGAAATAATCTTTCTTTAATTTCCACAAGTGTGATTTATTTTTATCATTTGCAAATCTCAGGATAATGGGCTTCTCCACTTTGCTCCTCCGCGGAACATCAGAGTCTCTCGTAAGGTACAGGCCCTGGCACAGTGATCAGTGTTACTATGTCATTTACCTGCCTGACAGCGTATCTGCTTCTACTTCTTGGCACTTCTTGGGATTACCATGCTCGGGGTAAGAACATACAGGAACTTCAAGTAAAATGTGTTCACTGTTTTTCTATTCACTAGTAGGTAGGAATTCATGTAAAGTGAAGTTCAGGAAAGTAACCTGAAAACTATTCCATCTTCTAAGTGGAAATGTTAACTTTTTAAGATTTTGGCATTTTCCCCTGCACCGTGTATTTGTTTACATGTCTCTCCCTTATGCTCTACCATGTCAATATTAGACTGATAATCTAGAATACTGCTTAGATGATAATTCGATCAAATTTAGCAACATGTGTGGAATCTTCAAGGACATGGAAATTCTCGTTGTATGTGTGTGTCTGTGTATACTTGTGTGTCCTGTTAAAGAAAAAAGAAAGTATAGAGGGGACTTCCGTATTGTAAAGCATACCTGGGCCACTATGAACCTTACATGGCCTGCGTTCTGAAAAGATTAGCTAAATTTAATCTGAACTCCTCTCTTCCTTTCCTGATGGAGTCAGGAAATGGATGATATATCCCATCTTGACCCAGATTTGCTTCACTAGAAAAATGTCAATATCCTAAAAGATACTCCAGGGGTCAATGGTAGAAGATGGGGAAAGAGCCTCTCTTGACTGGATAGGTTGACTGTCAAATCTACCTGTATATCTAGTCAAGGAAAAGAAACTGTAAGATATGATGAAATGGGGCTGGATTTAGAGTATGAAAACCTTACACTGCTGGACAAGTTATACCTGAGTTCCAGTGTATGTATTTGTAAAATAAAAATATGAATAATAAAAATAACAACATAGTGTATATTTCTCTTACATAAATATATCTGAACAAGAGTTAAATTTAAGTGAATAAATGTGAATGCAAACTGAAAAATGCTATTTTCAGCCTAATAATCTTATCTGCCTTATCCACTCTCATCCCACCACTGATGTGACCCATATTGTCCCTCCACCTTAATTAGATCCTTCAAAAAAATCCATCTCTTTCCAGCTCAGTGAACTTAACAAATTGGCTCCCATTTTGAAGCTTTTGTTGATGATGGTGCCTGGGCCTGAAGTACCCTTTCTTTCACTCCTCTGCCTCTGTGTGTCCATCCACCCTTGAGCGTTCTGGTAAGTCCCACCTCCTCTGTAAAACTTTCCTTTACTCTTCCTGCCTAGAATGATCTGTGGAAGCCTATTTCACCAAATGTCTGAATCATACAATTTAACATCTAAGCATATAGTAGTAATAGTAGCTGGAAACAGTTATAGAGTGCTTACTAGCAGGCACAGTTCTAAGCACATTAACTATGTATTATATAATTTAATCTGCAAAGCAATTCTTCTAAGATAGGTACTGTTAGTATCCCATTTTACAGATGGAGAAACTGAAGCACAGAAAAGTTAAGTAACTTCCCAAGGTTCCCAAGGCAGTAAGTGGCAGAGCCAGAAAGGCAGGATTCTAACTCCGGGCAGTCTGGTGCCAGAGCCCATGCATGCTCTTATCCAACATACAGCAAGGATTCTCCTTATTAAATGTTTTAAATACATGCGTTTGTCTTTTGATCCAGAATGTGTGACCCCTGAGGATAAGGGCATTTCATCTAGTGTTAACTCTTCCACCACCTTGCATTTTTCTGGGCTATACAATTAGGTACTCAGGGTTTCCTTGAAAGTAGAGATGGACCAGGGCGCCTGGGTGGCTCAGTTGGTTAAGCGACTGCCTTCGGCTCAGGTCATGATCCTGGAGTCCCTGGATCGAGTCCCGCATCGGGCTCCCTGCTTGACAGGGAGCCTGCTTCTGCCTCTGACCCTCCCCCCTCTCATGTGCTCTCTCTGTCTCAAATAAATAAATAAATAAAATCTTTAAAAAAAAAAAAAAAAAAAAG
>NW_027835113.1:0-269 GCF_054177405.1 Leptonychotes weddellii
ACCCGGCACGCTGGGGCAGGGGCAGAGCCCGCCACGACCCGGCATGCTGTGGGGGGGGCAGAGCCCGCCACGACCCAGCACGCTGGGGGGGCAGACCCGCCACGACCCATCACGCTGGAGGGCAGAGCCAGCCACAACCTGGCACACTGGGGCGCAGAGCCCACCACGACCCTGTACGCTGGGGGGCAGAGTCCACCACGAAGCAGCACGCTGGGGGGTGCAGAGCCCGCCATGACCCGTCACGCTGCGGGGGGTGCAGAGCCCGCCAC
>NW_027835114.1:0-269 GCF_054177405.1 Leptonychotes weddellii
CATGGCAGCGCAGGGCTCCCGAGAGTACAGAGCAGGCACTATAAGCTTTCTTAAGCTTAGGCTGGGTGCTGCCATGTTGTATCAATGCTGCATTGACTATCCTATCCTGTATTGGTTAAAACATGTCCCATGGCCAACCTGGATTAAAGTCACCACACAGGGGTGACTGATGCACAGATCACTGCAGCCGCTCACTAGCCGTGTGACTTTGGGCAAGTCATTGAACGTTCCATGCTCAGTTTTCTCATCTTTATTTATTTATTTATTTT
>NW_027835115.1:0-269 GCF_054177405.1 Leptonychotes weddellii
GGAACACTTCATCTAAAACTAGTGATGTAATGTATGGGGATTAACATAAGAATAAAAAATAAATAAATTAAAAAAAATAATTATTATCAATAATTAATTATAATAACATAATCATATAAATAATTATGTAATTAAGAAATATAACAATCATATGTAATTAATAAACACATCCACATATTATTAATAATTATATATGATTAATTATATGTTGTATGATTATAAGGTAATAATATATATTTTACATAATTAAATAATAAAATGTATAAAAG
>NW_027835116.1:0-269 GCF_054177405.1 Leptonychotes weddellii
AGGGGTCATCTCTGAAATGCCAATGGGTTAATATTGTGAAAGCCCCTATTTTTTTTTTTTTAATGCACACGCACCATCACTTGAATATGACAAGTGGGGAATTTGTGGTAAGTCTGCAAAGCCGTAAGCAGAGACCCCATCTGATTTAGGACCTGCCGGGCCAGGACAGTCACCTCACAGTAGTGTAAATTTCTTGTTTGGAAGGGTAAATAAACTTCCTGTAAAGGGAAAAGAGGAGCACCTGGCTGGCTTAGTCCGCAGAGCAAGTG
>NW_027835117.1:0-269 GCF_054177405.1 Leptonychotes weddellii
AGGAGGGTGCGTTGAGACTAAGAAAGTGGGTAAGAAGCCCAGGAGGCGGGGCGCCTGGGTGGCTCAGTTGGTTAAGCGACTGCCTTCGGCTCAGGTCATGATCCCGGAGTCCCTGGATCGAGTCCCGCATCGGGCTCCCTGCTCGGCAGGGAGTCTGCTTCTCCCTCTGACCCTCCTCCCTCTCATGCTCTCTGTCTCTTATTCTCTCTCTCTCAAATAAATAAATAAATAAATCTTTAAAAAAAAAAAAGAAGCCCAGGAGGCGGTGG
>NW_027835118.1:0-269 GCF_054177405.1 Leptonychotes weddellii
GGGTGGCTCAGTCGTTAAGCGTCTGCCTTCGGCTCAGGTCATGATTCCGGGGTCCTGGGATCGAGCCCCGCATCGGGCTCCCTGCTTGGCGGGAAGCCTGCTTCTCCCTCTCCCACCTCCCCTTGCTTGTGTTACCTCCCTAGCTGTCTCTCTCTCTGTCAAATAAATAAATAAAATCTTTAAAAAATTAAAAAAATAAAAAATAAATAAAAAAAAAGAACGATGGGTTCTACAGTCTAGGTGTTTTTTATTTCACTGCAAGGGAATCA
>NW_027835119.1:0-269 GCF_054177405.1 Leptonychotes weddellii
GGCATGGCTAACTGCCTTTCTTCCTCCAGATCTTCGAGCCAAGGTCACCTTTTCAGAGAGGCCTGGCCTCACTCACTGCCCGCCCACTCCTCGTCCCCACGCCCTTTCTGACACTCTCTAATACACCTGCTGACAGCAGGTGGACGCCCGCCCTGCCCACCGCCGGCAGGAGGGGGCTGTGCGCACAGGTGTGCTGTCCACCGCACCAGCGAGTTACCCGGTACAGAGCGCCGCCTGCACTCGCCAGGTCACCGTGAGAAGGGGGCGAC
>NW_027835120.1:0-269 GCF_054177405.1 Leptonychotes weddellii
CTTCTTTGGGAAAATGTCTATTCATGTTCTCTGCCCATTTTTTAATTGGATTATTCCTTTTAAAAACCTAATGTTTCCTGTATGTTTGTTTAATCTGATTCCTTATGCCACTTAGAAAAACATGGATTCCGGGGCGCCTGGGTGGCTCAGTCGTTAAGCGTCTGCCTTCGGCTCAGGTCATGATTCCAGGTCCTGGGATTGAGCCCCGCATCGGGCTCCCTGCTCGGCAGGAAGCCTGCTTCTCCCTCTCCCACTCCCACTGCTTGTAT
>NW_027835121.1:0-269 GCF_054177405.1 Leptonychotes weddellii
TTAGAGCACCTACTGGCCTCCTTATTTAGTTAATTTAACATTACTTTCAGAAGGAATGCCTTCTTCAGAATCTACAGTGAAAGGCCTTACCAAATGGTAAGGAAAAAGTGTTTTACTTTGAATTCTTTCTTGGAATGACAAATCTTCAAATTTGGGTGTTTTCAATCCTGGAGATACATTCATGTATCTTTAAGGAGTATGTTGGCACCAGTAATTTTTTAAAAATTGACTCATTCTTTTCTAGAATTGATTTGTTTAAGGATGTACCT
>NW_027835122.1:0-2314 GCF_054177405.1 Leptonychotes weddellii
CTTTGAAAAAAATACGATGGTATTTTGATAGGGATTGCATTAAATGTGTAGATTGCTCTAGGTAGCTTTGACATCTTCACAATATTTGTTCTTCCAATCCATGAGCATGGAACGTTTTTCCATTTCTTTGTGTCTTCCTCAATTTCTTTCATGAGTATTTTATAGTTTTCTGAGTACAGATTCTTTGCCTCTGTGGTTAGATTTATTCCTAGGTATCTTATGGTTTTGGGTGCAATTGTAAATGTGATCAACTTAATTTCTCTTTCTTCTGTCTTATTGTTTGGTGTATAGGAATGCCACTGATTTCTGTGCATTGATTTTATATCCTGCCACTTTATTGAATTCCTGTATGAGTTCTAGCAGTTTTGGGGTAGAGTGTTTTGGATTTCCACATAAAGTATCATATCATCTGCAAAGAGTGAGAGTTTGACTTCTTCTTTGCTGATTCGGACGCCTTTTATTTCTTTTTGTTGTCTGATTGCTGTGGCTAGGACTTCTAGTACTATGTTGAATAGCAGTGGTGATAGTGGACATCCCTGCCATGTTCCTGACCATAGGGCAAAAGCTCTCAGTTTTTCCCCATTGAGAATGAGATTCTCTGTGGGTTTTTCATAGATGGCTTTTATGATATTGAAGTATGTACCCTCTATCCCTATACTCGGAAGAGTTTTGATCAGGAAAGGATGCTGTACTGTGTCAAATGCTTTTTCTGCAACTATTGAGAGGATCGTATGGTTCTTGTTCTTTCTTTTATTAATGTATCCTAGCACATGGATTGATTTGCAGATGTCGGACCAACCTTGCAGCCCAGGGATAAATCCCACTTTGTTGTGGTGAATAATCCTTTTAATGTACTGTTGATTCCTATTGGCTAGTACTTTGGTGAGAATTTTTGCATCCATGTTCATCAGGGATATTGGTCTGTAATTCTCCTTTTTGATGGGGTCTTTGTCTGGTTTTGGGATCAAGTAATAGTGGCCTCATAAAACAAGTTTGGAAATTTTCCTTCCATTTCTATTTTCTGGAAAAGTTTCAGAAGAATAGGTATTAATTCTTCTTTAAATGTTTGGTAGAATTCCCCTGGGAAGCCATCTGGCCCTGGGCTCTTGTTTGTTGGGTGATTTTTGATGAATGCTTCAATATCCTTAGTGGTTATAGGTCTGTTCAGGTTTTCTATTTCTTCCTGGTTCAGTTTTGTTAGTTTATATATCTCTAGGAATGCATCTATTTCTTCTAGATTATCCAATTTGCTGGTATATAGTGGCTCATAATATGTTCTTATAACTGTTTGTATTGTTTTGGTGTTGGTTGTGATCTCTCTTCTTTCATTCATGATTTTGTTTATTTGGTTCATTTCTCTTTTCTTTTTGAATAGTCTGGCCAGGGGTTTGTTGATCTGTTCTACTGTTCTTTTAGTTTATATTTCATTGATTTCTGCTCTCATCTTTATCATTTCTCTTCTCCTGCTGGGTTTAGGCTTTATTTGCTGTTCTTTCTCCAGCTCCTTTAGGTGTAGGGTTAGGTTGTGTATTTGAGACCTTTCTTGTTTCTTGAGAAAGGCTTGTATTGCTCTATACTTTCCTCTTAGCACTGCCTCTGCTGCATCCCAAAGACTTTGAACAGTTGTGTTTTCATTTTCATTTGTTTCCATGAATTTTTTTAATTCTTCTTTAATTTCCTCATTGACCCATTCATTCTTTAGTAGGATGCTTTTTAGCCTCCATGTATTTGAGTCCTTTTGAACTTTCCTCTTGTGATTGAGTTCTAGTTTCAAAGCACTATGGTCTGAAAATATGCACGGAATGATCCCAATCTTTTGGTACCAGTTGAGACCTGATTTGTGACCTAGGATGTGATCTATTCTGGAGACTGTTCCATGGGCACTAGAGAAGAATGTGTAATCTGTTGCTTTGGGATGGAATGTTCGGAATAGATCTGTGAAGTCCATTTGGTCCAGTGTGTCATTTAAAGTCTTTATTTCCTTGTTGATATTTTGCTTAGATGATCTGTCCATTTCAGTGAGGGAGGTGTTAAAATCACCCACTATTATTGTATTGTTGTCGATGTGTTTCTTTGCTTTTGTTATTAATTGGCTTATATAATTGGCCGCTCCCATGTCAGGGGCATAGATATTTACAATTGTTAGATCTTCTTGTTCGATAGACCCTTTAAGTAGGATATAGTGTCCTACCTCATCTCTTATTATAGTCCTTGGTTTAAAATCTAATTTGTCTGATATAAGGATTGCCACCACAACTTTCTTTTGGTGTCCATTAGCATGGTAAATGGTTTTCCACCCCCTCACTTTCAATCT
>NW_027835123.1:0-269 GCF_054177405.1 Leptonychotes weddellii
TCTAGAGGCTGACAGCATGTAGGGTTTTGTCAGAGTAGGAGAGAAAGACTTAGGGTGAGTGCTTCGACCCGGATATGTCTAGTGAGGTGTATCCTTGGGCAGGTGGTCCTGAACGTGCAGTCAAACATGGACTCATGAAGGAAAAGGCCACCCCCACCCCCTCCTCTCTCCTGTTCTCCTCCATCCTGATTACAAGAAACGCTCCATGTAACTATGGTGGGCCAGCTTTGAACACTTCTCTTGCTAATTTTCCTTTTGAACAAGGTCAG
>NW_027835124.1:0-269 GCF_054177405.1 Leptonychotes weddellii
TTCTTAGTTTTTTGAGATTTTTAAAAATAATAAGTAGGTGTTGAATGTTTAAGATGCGTCTATTTTGCCTCTGCTCCATAACCTTACATCGCATTCCTCCCGCATATTTCATCCATCTGTTCCACCAGGAACAGACACCTGGGCTGACTGACTCCACAACACCAAGAACAGTTCGCTGTGGTACATCCTTGAGCAGGTCTGCTAGGCGCCTGCCTGTGTGCGAGTTTTTCCGAAAGAACATTGTAAATAATCTACGTCTTTCTGTTTGC
>NW_027835125.1:0-269 GCF_054177405.1 Leptonychotes weddellii
CATGGTTCGTCTACCCCTCCGATTTCCCCCGCTTCATTCTTCCCCTCCCGCTACCTTCTTCTTCTTCTTCTTTTTCTTAACATATATTGCATTATTTGTTTCAGAGGTACAGATCTGAGATTCAACAGTCTTGCACAATCCCAAGAAAACGTTTTTAAAAAGCAAGAAAAAAGTTCATGAAAGAGGGAAATCTAAATAATATGCTTTTATATCAAGATTCAATAGAAAATGACAGAGTAAAGTTCAAGTTGATTTGGATACATCTAAAA
>NW_027835126.1:0-269 GCF_054177405.1 Leptonychotes weddellii
GAGGCCACTTGAAGCTGCTGACACTCTTCCCTTGCTTTTAATCTCTTGAACAGACTACAAAGCAAACCCAAAACCCCCCAAGGGACCTTGCATGTCCCCAGCCTCACTCTCTGGATCCTTAGTCCTCACTCCAAAAGGCACTTGACTAAGAGTTAAGAGTAAGAAGCCTGAATTTAGAACTCCATCCTCTCTTTTTTTTAAAATTTTTTATTGTTATGTTAATCCCCATACATTACATCATTAGTTTTAGATGAAGTGTTCCATGATTC
>NW_027835127.1:0-269 GCF_054177405.1 Leptonychotes weddellii
TAAAACTAGAAGTCATAGGCAGAAACATGACAGGAATGTATTTGAAGACTAACAGACTCTCATGTGGTACTTATAGTAAAACAATCTAAAAAATAGAGCTGAAATAATCTTATAACTTAGTGAATGAAAAAAAAAAACCAACAGTAAATCTGAAAGTTTAGAATTGCTGGGCTTGATCATGTCAACTTTTACCTATACAAGTATAGGAATACAAACCTTGGCTGCAGGTAGCTTTCAATAAATTTTGCCTTTTTCTGAAATTCTGAACT
>NW_027835128.1:0-269 GCF_054177405.1 Leptonychotes weddellii
GTTAGAAATCAGAAGTCTGTCTTTAAAGTACTTGAAGAGGGGTGCCTGGGGGGCTCAGTCGGTTCAGCGTCTGCCTTCGGCTCAGGTCATGATCCCAGGGTCCTGGGATTGAGCCCCACGTTGGGCTCCCTACTCAGCAGGGAATCTGCTTCTCCCTCTCCCTCTGCCCCTTCCCCTGCTCCTGCACTCTCTCTCTCTCTCTCTCAAATAAATAAATAAAATTTAAAAAAATAAAGCACATGAAGAGCAAACAAAGGATCAATTCTCAG
>NW_027835129.1:0-269 GCF_054177405.1 Leptonychotes weddellii
TTCGGCCATGGGGAGACAGACGATCGGTGAGCCAAGTCATTTCTCCTGGCTTTTCCTTCTGATGTCTCCCAGAGATGAGGCCTCGGCACCCGGAGGGTGGCCTCAGGTCAACACAGGGAGTTTTCCTAGGCCTTCCGTGGGGTCAAGGTATAGACGGAGAGGTGCGCCCATCCAGGTACAGATGGAACCCCGAGCTTGGCCATCCCTGGGGTTCCTTGCTGAGCCCTTAGACCTTTGGCAGGCGTGGGCAGATGTGGGCCCCCTCGCTT
>NW_027835130.1:0-269 GCF_054177405.1 Leptonychotes weddellii
ATTCAATCACTTATACTCCATTTTTGCTCCTTTCTTCTTGCCCTTTTTAAATTTCTTTTTATTTTGGGGTGCCTGGGTGGCTTAGTTGGTTAAGCGACTGCCTTCGGCTCAGGTCATGATCCCAGAGTCCCGGGATCGAGTCCCGCATCGGGCTCCCTGCTCAGCAGGGAGCCTGCTTCTCCCTATGACCCTCCCCCCTCTCATGTGCTCTCTGTCTCTCTCATTCTTTCTGTCTCAAATAAATAAATAAAATCTTTAAAAAAAAAAAA
>NW_027835131.1:0-269 GCF_054177405.1 Leptonychotes weddellii
TAATATATATTTTAGATGAAATAAGACATTATTTTAAAGTATATTTAGGATTATTTTCAATGTTCTATATTCTATATTCCCTGTAAATAATTATAGTCAAGAAAACATACCATTCTCTAAAAATAAAACAAGCCAACAAAAGCTTTCATTAATCTGAAACTAAAGATTAGCTTTCCATTTCTTCTCAGGATCCGTGTTGCTAAATATTTTTCCTTCTTTTTTTAATTTTTTCAAGTGAAGCAAGATACTATGTTCAGCCATTTTATATA
>NW_027835132.1:0-269 GCF_054177405.1 Leptonychotes weddellii
CTTTTCTTGAATTACCCCAACAGTCTAGCCTAGGCACATTCTCATAGTGGAGGCAGGGGTCCAAAATGGAAGGAGAAAGGCATACTGCCTTTTCAAGTCTAGGTTTACATCAGACTTGTTATTTTTCTCATTGGCAGCTCTTTTGTTTTTTTGCCATAGTAGTTTCCTGGAAAATTATGTAATCTTTTTTTTTTTTTTTTTACTTTTATTTTTTTTATTGTTATGTTAATCCCCATACATTACATCATTAGTTTTAGATGCAGTGTTCC
>NW_027835133.1:0-2314 GCF_054177405.1 Leptonychotes weddellii
TGATAATAGCCCCCAAATATGCATCCGTGTTTTTTTTTTTTTTTTAAAGATTTTTATTTATTTGTTTGACACAGAGAGAGAGAGCACAAGTAGGCAGAGCAGCAGAGAGAGGGAGAGGGAGAAGCAGGCTCTCCGCCGAGCAGGGAGCCTGATGCGGGGCTCGATCCCAGGACCCTGGGACCACGACCTGAGCCGAAGGCAGACGCTTAACGACTGAGCCACCCAGGCGCCGCTATGCATCCATGTTCTAATCCGCAGAGCTTGTGGAGGTGAACTTATTTGGAAAGAGTTTATAGATGTGATTAAGGACCTTAAGATGAAGAAATTATCCTGTATTACAGGTGGCCCCTAAATGCTATCACCCATGTCCTTATAAGAGAAAGGCAGAGGGAAATAGGAGGTGATGAGACCATGGAGACAGACATTGGAGTGACGTGGTCACAAGGCAAGAAATACCAAGGAATGCCAGAACCCATGAGTGGCTGAGAGAAGCAAGGAGAAAAGGGTCACCTCCAGAGCTTCTGGAGAAATCACAGTCCTCCTAACACCTTGACTTCAGACTTCTAGCCTCCAGAACAGGGAAATAATAAATTTCTGTTATTTCAAGCCACCAAAGCTGTGGTAATAAGTTATGGTAGCCCAAGGAAACTAACACCCCCACCTTTGGGAACAAGGAAGAGAGTTTCCAGTTAGGAGAGGGAGTAGCAAGAAGCATGAGTGTCATGGAAACCAAAGGAAAAGTTTAAAAACAGATGAACAGAGGCAATGGTGTTAAATTCTAGGGCCTAAGGAGTGAGAGTGAAAAGTGCAGGGAAGTCATTTATTTGATAGAAGGCAATGATGACCTCTGCCTTGCACTGTGTACCTGCTGTATGCTGGGCACTGCCCTAAGCACTTTGTAGGTATTAACTCATTCTCATGACTCTGTGAGGTAGAAACTGTTATTGTCCCCTTTTACAGGTGATTAAACTGAGGCACAAAAGATTAAATAACTTGTACTAGGTAAAATAGGTAGAAAATGGTATGGCCAAGAATTGAACCCAGAAACCCTGGCTCCAGCACTCAACATTTTAACACCTACTATTCTTGCTCTCTTCATCCCTAAAGGTGTGTGTTTCTCAAGGCTCTGCCTCCAGATCTTTTATCAAGTAAGGTAGATGATAGGGCTCAAGAAAAAAAGGTACTTTTTTTGAAAGAGATTTTGAGGTAGAAAGGTGGTAAGATTAGAAACTTGACATTGCCTGGGCTCCATCTTAGCTGCGTTGGGGAGGAAGCTGTCTGCTGAAGCCGAGGAAAGCAGCGAAGTTTCAGGCCTTAAGGAGTCTAGGAAAAGACGATGAATATATAGTGAAACAGGAAGCATGAAATTAAAAATTTGTTGCACAGGTCAACATACTCAGTGTCATTTCCTTTGGCTCTTGACTCTGCTCTGCCTGTTCTCAAGTAGTCCAGCATTCAGCTCTTGATTTCAGCTCAGGTCATGATCTCAGGGTTGTGAGATCAAGCCCCATGTCAGGCTCTATGCTTGGTGTGGAGCCTGCTTAAGACTCTATTCCTCGGTGGCGCCTGGGTGGCTCAGTCGTTGAACGTCTGCCTTCGGCTCAGGTCATGATCCCAGGGTCCTGGGATCGAGCCCCGCATCGGGCTCCCTGCTCAGCGGGAAGCCTGCTTCTCCCTCTCCCACTCCCCCTGCTTGTGTTCCCTCTCTCGCTGTGTCTCTCTCTGTCAAATAAATAAACAAAATCTTTAAAAAAAAAAAAAAAAAGACTCTATTCCTCTCTCTTCCTTCAGCCCCTCCCCCTCCCTCTCTAAAAAACAAAAACAAAAAACCCACAAAAAAACAGCCTATGTATTGATATATAATTAAGTAAATTCATCAGGCTGCATGCTGTAGTGGAAAAGATGAGGGTTAAAATTTCAGTTACTCACTTGTGTGACATTGGACAAGTAACCGGAGCCTCAGGTTTCCTATCTGTAAAATGTAGATACAAATTCTCTGTCTCGTAGGATTAGGGTGAGGCATTAACGGTGTAATGACCAATATTTAGCACTGTTCCTGGCATTTAATAGATGATCAGCCTCAACATTTTTTCCAAAAGTAATTAAGAACAAATTGGATGATGCAATTTATTGACTGATAATTCGTTTCTGAAGATGTAATTGCTGAGTCTTCGATAAATATTAACTTTTCATATCTGGAGATTTGATGTCTTATGTGCTCTATCTCTCCCCCGTGGATTTAACCATTGTATAAAGAGAGCTCTGATGGGCCAGTCCTTTATTTGAACCTCTGAGAAATCTTTTTTTTTTTTTT
>NW_027835134.1:0-269 GCF_054177405.1 Leptonychotes weddellii
CAACTTTTTGAGGAACCTCCATACTGTTTTCCAGAGTGGCTGCACCAGCTTGCATTCCCACCAACAGTGTAGGAGGGTTCCCCTTTCTCTGCATCCCCGCCAACATCTGTCATTTCCTGACTTGTTAATTTTAGCCATTCTGACTGTACACCACAAACTTTTATTAATGGTGTTTATAGGCAGCACATCAGGCCAGGGGCAGCTCAGCCTTCAGTAGGCAATGCTCACTGGGCAGCTCAGAGTTCAGGCTTTCCCCATGCACATCCATG
>NW_027835135.1:0-269 GCF_054177405.1 Leptonychotes weddellii
GACCGAGGGACTCTGATGGACCAACCCTCCTGGTGCGCCCGGGACTATCCCAGTCTAGCACCCAAAGTCCCCAGAGACGATGCGGTCCTGGGTCAACTGGAATGGTCGGTCAGCTGGCAGGTCCTCGGGTCAGGCAGGAACGGGGTAGGGACATGACAGGATAGACCGAACCTGGGGGGTGTAAGTTGGGGATGGTCAGCGCACAGATGACAGGTGAGCGGCCCCTCCCCCGGGGGACAGTGCACGTGCCTCTCGCACCCGCCTGAGCT
>NW_027835136.1:0-269 GCF_054177405.1 Leptonychotes weddellii
GGCCCCTCTAAGCACCTATGTTTCCAACTACTGCTTCTCAGGGTACAAAACAACAGTAAAAACAGCTGCCGCCACTGTCATTGTCATTTTTGTCAAGGAACTTTAAAGCAGGTTCCAAATGAACCCGATGAGTTCCCATAAGAGCACTCTAGGTAATTCCCAGGGGCAGTAGCCTCTGCCGGCACTTCCTCCAGCCCTATAGTGGTACCATTTGTCCTATAGGCCCCTGCCAAACACTGCACTGCTCCCTAGAGTAATGTAAATTTACC
>NW_027835137.1:0-269 GCF_054177405.1 Leptonychotes weddellii
CTTCCATTCTGGGCTCCGGGAGGAGAAAGGGCAGCCGAGGACAGGGAGGACTCAACGCACAGCCCCTCCAGGATGGGCCCCTCCTGCCCCTCAGCCCTGACAGGCGGCCGGCCGGGCTCTGGGGCCGCTTCTGGCCCTGGCATCCCCGCACCCCTGCAGCAGCTCTCCCCCGTGGCCGCCACCCTATGAGCCGGCCCTCACCAAAGTGTGAACCCACCGGGAGCGCGTCTTCCCTGCACATACCCCTTTGCTCTTTTCGCCTCCCGGGG
>NW_027835138.1:0-269 GCF_054177405.1 Leptonychotes weddellii
GTTGATTAACAATTGACAGAAAGTTTGTGGATCTAAATGAATAAATCATCAGTCCTCTAGAATAAAACACGAAACTGTTCTTGAAGACGTAGGCCACATACTTCTTGCCCACTGGATTTCCTTCAGGTTAATAAAACAACAAAGAATTTTTACTGTTCCCTACCCTCAACCTCCATTTTTTAAAAAATTTTTTTATTGTCATGTTAATCACCATACATTACATCATTAGTTTTTGATGTAGTGTTCCATGATTCATTGTTTGTGCATAA
>NW_027835139.1:0-269 GCF_054177405.1 Leptonychotes weddellii
TTTTATTTTTTTAAGTTTTTTATTTGAGCGTACTACACATGCAATGTTACATTAGTTCATGTGAATTTTCATTCTTAGTCTTTGGGAATAGCAAAAACAGAAAAACTTTTTTCTTATTCCAGCAGTTCGTGGAACAGTTCACAAAGCTATCGAGAAGGTACTGAATCAGATGACAACTCAGGTTCAAGAAGGAAGACCGTACTCAGCCATACTCAGAAGATGGGGAATCTTCTCTGGTTTAAAAGCCTCGTGTCACACAAGAACCAATA
>NW_027835140.1:0-269 GCF_054177405.1 Leptonychotes weddellii
AGTTAAAAAGGAATTCCAAAACTGCTCTAAATCAAAACTATGGAATAACAAATCAGATAAATAACCAAGTGGGAGACTTAAACCCAGTCAAAATAATAACTTCTTCTTATGTAAATGGTCTAAATGTGAAATAAAAGATAAAAAGTACCAGACCAGATTAAAACATCGACAGATGAACGGATAAAGAAGATGTGGTATACACACACACACACACACACACACACACACACACACAATGGAATATTATGCAACCATCAAAAGGAATGAGA
>NW_027835141.1:0-269 GCF_054177405.1 Leptonychotes weddellii
GCTTTCAGGATTTTCTCTTTGTCTCTGAAACTCGTAAGTTTTACTATTAGATATCGGGGTGTTGACCTATTTTTATTGATTTTGAGGGGGCTTCTCTGTGCCTCCTGGATTTTGATGCCTGTTTCCTTCCCCAAATTAGGGAAGTTCTCTGCTATAATTTGCTCTCATATACCTTCTGCGCCCCCCTCTTTCTTCTTCTTCTGGGATCTCAATTATTCTAATATTGTTTCATCTTATGGTATCACTTATCTCTCGAATTCTGCCCTCGT
>NW_027835142.1:0-269 GCF_054177405.1 Leptonychotes weddellii
TATTAAAAACAAAGTTTCAAGCATTGGTCTATATTTTTGTAAACACTTTACAAATATATTAAAAACGTCTGTAAAACTGAAAATAGTACTAATCTATGAGGTACTAGAAAGTATACTCCATTTTTCAGAGGAAGAAAGTGAGCAGAGAGAGGTTTAGTAACGTTATCAAGATCACACAGGAGTGGTTTTTTAAAAAAAATTTTTATTGTTATGTTAATCACCATACATTACATCATTAGTTTTTGATGTAGTGTTCCATGATTCATTGT
>NW_027835143.1:0-269 GCF_054177405.1 Leptonychotes weddellii
TTGAGAGAAATATAATGCTTCTCAAAATGGATCTTAGGCTTAAATGTAAAACCTAAAACTGCAAGACTTCTAGAAAAAACATAAGAGAAAATCTTTGTGATCTTGAGTTATGCAAAAATTTCTGAGATTTGACTCTAAAAACATGATTCATAAAAATACTAAATTGATAAAGTGGACTTAATCAAAATTAAAACCTTTGCTTTTCAAAAGACATTCTTAAGAGAAAGAAAAGACAAGCCACGGGGCTAGGAGAAACTATTTACAAATTG
>NW_027835144.1:0-2314 GCF_054177405.1 Leptonychotes weddellii
GGACGGCAGAGCTGACAGGACAGGACGGCAGTGCTCCTGAGCGTTTCTGGAGCAGAAGCTCTTCCCCCAGAGGGAGGGACGCACCGGGCAGCAGGCACCATGGAGCCCCCGTCGGCCCCTCCCCGAGGAGGACGCGTCCCCTGGCAGGAGGTCCTGCTGGCAGGTGAGACGGATGATCCCCTGCGAGGGGGCGGGAGGATGGGAGAGAGGGGCTGGCTGGGGTCTCCCGGGGAGGACAGGGCTCTAAGGGGACAGGGGAGCAGGGCAGGACGGGGGAGCCGGCTCAGCGACGGGAAAATCTCATGATCTGGAAGTGGGGAGCCAAGGGCTGTTTCCCAAGTTACTCATCACTGAGGACTGAATTCTGAAACTGATAACAACCACCAGGGACCCTAATCGCTGCCCCTTCCCACCAACCTGAGATCTTGACAGACAAACGCCAGACTTGGAGAGCCCTGGGGACACGTTCATTCAGCCCCGGGTATTTGCAGCCTGCCCCACCCCTGGGGTACAGCGCAGATCAGAGGAGTCCCTGCCCTCCCCGAGCTCACTTCTGTGGGGAGGAAGACACGCAGAGACGTCTAGAATGTGATGTCAGGTACTGACAAGCACCAGGAAGGGAACAGAGCAGGGAAAGGTCAGAACGTGAACAGAGGTTCTTTAGAGGAGGCGGTCAGGGCAGGCCTCTCCCCAGGACCCTCTGAGTGGGAGCAGGTATCTGAGGGCAGGGAGGGAGTGAGAGACAGACATGTGAGGAAGAGGGTTGGAAACAGAGAAAGTAAGTTCAGAGGCCCTGAAGTAGTGTGGTCATGCCCCTGACCTTGACCAGCAGGAGACACACTCACACACACACCCCGAGGCTGGGGGATTAGGACCTGCTCCTTCTCCAGGGCCCCAGCTTTCCCTCCCAACACATAGGTCCAAACACTGATCCGTCTCCTCCCTTCCCTCCTAGTCTCGCTCTTAACCTTCTGGAGCCCGCCCACCACTGCCCAAGTCACTGTGGAATCAGTGCCGCCCAATGTTGCTGAAGGGAAGGATGTTCTTCTGCAAGTCAACAGTCTGCCTGGGGATCTTGTAGGTCTTAGCTGGTTCAAAGGGGAAAGTATAGCACCCAGGCATCAAATTGTATCATATGTAGTAGATGCACAAGTAATTATCCCAGGGCCTGCACACAGTGGCAGAGAGACAGTATACCCCAATGGATCCCTGCTGTTCCAGAACATCACCCTGAACGACACAGGATACTATACCCTACAAACCGTGAATAGAAATGTTCAAGTTGAACAAGTAACTGGACAGCTGCGCGTATTCCGTGAGTAATTCCTCTCTCACCTCTGGTGTTGGGTGGGGTGAATTCTACTTCACACACACACAGGATGGACAGGCCAAGATTTGGCCTCCATCCCCCTCTGCATTATGTCCCGTGTGGGATTCAAGCATTTAGTGCGGGACACACATAGTGGAGACAAACATCCTAAGATTCCTCTCCCAGAATCCAGACTCTGGGACCATCTGAGAAAGACCCTGCAGGGTCCAGTCAGGACCAGGCCTGAGGGGCCTCTGGGATCCTCACCAGAGCTCAGCCCAGAAAGCTCCTGCCCAGACCCCTGTGTTGGGGCTCCTGACTGTAGTGACCCTGGGGGTCTGTGCCAGGATGGGGTTAGGCCTCCTGCGCAGAGCTGCCTGGGAGCAATGATTTCCCGGCTGCCCGAGCTGGTCACCAGCCAGGGCTCAGTCTCAAGAGCCACATCTGGGGAGGGCAGAGCCTGGTCCTTCACCTGAGACCCAGTATGGACAGCACAGACACAGGAGTCCCCAGTCCAGGGGCACCTGTGTGGCTTGGTCAGTTAAGCAACTGCCTTTGGCTCACGTCCTGATCCCAGTGTCATGGGATCGAGTCCCGGTTAGGGTCCCTGCTCAGCAGGGGAGTCTGGTTCTCCCCCTCCCCTTGCTCATGCTCTCTCTCTGGCTCACTCTCTGTCTTTCAGGTAAATAAATAAAATCTTAAAAAAAAAAAGTCCCCAGTCCATTAGCCAACTGCTGTGGAGAGCTTGGGGGACACCCGTGGAAGGGCAGCGCCCCCAGGAAGGAACAGAGCAGAGAGACGTCCTGGCTTCTCCTCCTCCACCAAGAATCAGGCCCAGGGCACCTTCTCTTGTGGAAACGAGCGGAATAGCCGCCATCTGATTGGCCAGCGGCTATAGACCAAATTGAGGTCAGGTATTTCAGGACGTTTAAAGGTTAATTCACTAGCATGGCAAGTAGAGATCATCTACCATTATTCCTATTGCATTAAGGGGAAACTGAGGCA
>NW_027835145.1:0-269 GCF_054177405.1 Leptonychotes weddellii
GCTCTCGGGAGCTTTTGTTCCCTGCAAGCTTTCCGTACAGCTTTGGAGGCGGAGAGTGAAAATGGCGGCCTCCCAATCTCCGTCCCGGAGGAGCCGAGAACTTGGGGCCCCACTCCTCAGTGAGCCCCCAGAGAAAAGCAGTCAATCGCTCCCCTCTCCCCGGTCTCCGGCTGCACTCCATGCTCACCCAGCCTGTGACCAAGCATTTCTATCTCTGGCACCTGACTCGGTGTGAAGTCTCTAAACCCAGCAGATTCCTGAGGTGCACT
>NW_027835146.1:0-269 GCF_054177405.1 Leptonychotes weddellii
TCCGTCAGAGCCGCAGGCCAGCAGGACAGAAGCAGAAATGCCCCAGCCTCCCTCTCCTGCTGCCCTCCAGTCTCCTGCCAACTCCCCCCAACTGGCTGAAGCCAACCAGGAGCTGAAGAGCTGCTCTCAGGCAGACTTGGGACCAGCCTCCCTGCACAGAGCAGGGCAGGGAAGAAGGAAGAGCGGAACAGGAGGGGCGCAGAGAACAACCAGCTCAGAACCCTTCTTCGTGGTCCTTGACCGACAAAGGCCCCTTGACCTCTGGCATT
>NW_027835147.1:0-269 GCF_054177405.1 Leptonychotes weddellii
CACAAACAATGAATCATGGAACACTACATCTAAAACTAATGATGTAATGTATGGGGATTAACATAAGAATAAAAAAAAAAAGATATTACACCAGAGGAAGTATGTCAATCATCTAAAATTTAATGACCTTTTTTCTTAGAGCTGCAAATAATCTGATCCCAGATAACTGGGCTCTACACTATTTTTTTTTTTAATCAAGAAAATCATTTAAAAATTTTATTAGTTTTGTTTTGAACTCCTATCAGCACTGGTAAATTAATTGGAATAAA
>NW_027835148.1:0-269 GCF_054177405.1 Leptonychotes weddellii
TCTCCTGAGCTTTTGGTTCCATCCATTAATAGCCTGATGGACCATGTAGCCAGCTCAGCGGCTGAGTTTTTCACACACGGGAAGTTCACCAACCACTTCACTCCACTGGAAATGGAAGAAATATTTAGGGTATTCCTCAATGTCATTTTCATTTTCAAAGACACAGAAAACTCCTAGAAGCTGCCTTTCAGATTCTTGACTTTTTTTTTTTTTAAGATTTTATTTATTTATTTGACACAGAGAGAGATAGCGAGAGCAGGAACACAAGC
>NW_027835149.1:0-269 GCF_054177405.1 Leptonychotes weddellii
TATGTTACAGTGGAGGGGAGTGAGTAAGATTCATGAGGGTTTGCAAACATTAACTATGTGTGGAAGGAGGCATAAGAAATGGATAAACAGTTGCCTCTGGAAAGGCATCTGGGTGACTGGGAAGCAGGGAAAGGAGGGAGACCTTTTTTTCCCTGTCTACCCATTGTACCTATTGAATTAGCTCCATGTGCATATACTACCTAGTCAAAGGTAATAAAATAAAATAAAGAGACTAGCCAGCTAAATCCGTAGCTGATAACATTCATTTT
>NW_027835150.1:0-269 GCF_054177405.1 Leptonychotes weddellii
TCCCGGGGCGCCTGGGTGGCTCAGTTGGTTAAGCGACTGCCTTCGGCTCAGGTCATGATCCGGGAGTCCCGGGATCGAGTCCCGCATCGGGCTCCCTGCTCGGCGGGGAGTCTGCCTCTCCCTCTGACTCTCCCCCTCTCATGCTCTCTCTATCACTATCTCTCTCAATAAATAAATAAAAATCTTAAAAAAAAAAAAATATTTATGTTCCCAAATTAAATATTCAGTACCAGAATAATATCATCATTTACTATACACAGTAATTTTTT
>NW_027835151.1:0-269 GCF_054177405.1 Leptonychotes weddellii
TGATGTACTATATGTTGGCTAATTGAACTTAAATTTAAAAAAAGAAAGAAAAGAAAAAGAAAAGTCAGCAAAAGACACTGAGAGTCCATGCAGTGTAGGACACTTGGTGAACATATTTGAGATAATTTAAGTAAAATTCTATAACTTGAATGGCAAGATTAAAATGGAGATAGTGAAAGCTTGAATGCATATGAAAGAGATAATTGTAGTAGGCTATGCCATTCACTCAGATAAACATGCAGATGAGAATTTTATGCCTAAAAAGTTAT
>NW_027835152.1:0-269 GCF_054177405.1 Leptonychotes weddellii
GGCGCCTGGGTGGCTCAGTTGGTTAAGCGACTACCTTCGGCTCAGGTCATGATCCTGGAGTCCCGGGATTGAGTCCCGCATCGGGCTCCCTGCTCAGCGGGGAGTCTGCTTCTCCCTCTGACCCTCCTCCCTCTCATGCTCTCTGTCTCTCATTCTCTCTCTCTCTCAAATAAATAAATAAAATCTTTAAAAAAAAAAATCTAAGAATGTTTCCAAGTAAATTCTTCCATGAATTTGCTTCAGTGCATAGACATGAGGTCTGCATTTAG
>NW_027835153.1:0-269 GCF_054177405.1 Leptonychotes weddellii
AAGAATTATTATTAATAGCTTAGGCTCTGAAATCAGACTGTCTGGTCTGCATGCGGGCTCTGCCACCAGCTATGAGACCTTGGACAAGTCATTTACCTTCTCTGTGCCTCCGTTTCCCCATCTTTAATGCTAGCAGGTACCTCATAGAAATGCAGGAAAGATTCCTGAGTTAATCCCTCTAAAACATCTATTTTTTTTTTATTCTTATGTTAATCCCCATACATTACATCATTAGTTCTAGATGAAGTGTTCCATGATTCATTGTTCGT
>NW_027835154.1:0-269 GCF_054177405.1 Leptonychotes weddellii
GCGCCTGGGTGGCTCAGATGGTTAAGCGTCTGCCTTCGGCTCAGGTCATGATCCCGGGGTCCTGGGATCGAGTCCCACATCAGGCTCCCGGCTCAGCGGGGAGTCTGCTTCTCCCTCTGACCCTCTCCCCTCTCATGCTGTTTCTCTCTCGCTCGCTCTCTAAAAAAAAAAATAAATAAAATCTTTAAAAAAAAAAAAAAAGTCACTGATTCATACCGTGTAATTATGAGCTGTTTGGGGAAATCTTTTGGTATAGCTAATTATTTGGT
>NW_027835155.1:0-13422 GCF_054177405.1 Leptonychotes weddellii
AACATTCCAGCCGCAAGGCCCATTCTTATATGGCTGAGTGGAGGCTGAAAGACTACACACCTCAGACTTCCTTTCCCAACATAAGCACACTAAGCCCCACAAAAAAGTCAGAATCTCTTCTCAATTAAATAAATGATGTCATTTTTGAGAAAAACGACATTCAACTTCAGCAATCTCCACAATAGATTGTACTGAATTTACTTGGTTCACAAAAATGATATCATAAAGTTATGAACATAGAAATGTCTGGAATTTGATGGTAAACTTGACTTAATTTTTAAGCATGGATGGAATCAACTACTAAAATATATGTATAATCTCATTACCTATAGGTCAAGGAAAGCATTTCTTATGACTTCTAAAACAATTATCATCACATCTTCAAGTAGCAAGATGGTGATAATTACTATATTTCTTGAGGCTCACTGCTGGCAGGATCCTTGAGCACAACATGATTGGATGTACTGTAGGGCTTGAGGCCAAGGAGAATTACACTGTGAAAATCTTGTGATGTAGGAAAAAAGTTCAGAAAACAGTATTACATTTTCTTTATTATATATACTGCATTTGAAAAAAAATCATTTGACATCATAACTCTCTCTAGAATCTGGTGTGCACTTACTGCTACGTAAATCTGGATATCTCTTCAGTGAGGATCTTTTCTTAAATTGTGTTTTTACATCTGTTTTCTTTTTTTTTTTAAAGATTTTATTTATTTATTTGAGAGAGAGAGAATGAGAGACAGAGAGCACGAGAGGGAAGAGGGTCAGAGGGAGAAGCAGACCCCCGCTGAGCAGGGAGCCCGATGCGGGACTCGATCCCGGGACTCCAGGATCATGACCTGAGCCGAAGGCAGTCGCTTAACCAACTGAGCCACCCAGGCGCCCATACATCTGTTTTCTTGACACAGGCCAGGATATCCTTTCTGTCTCCTTCTGGTTACATACTATGCACAGGTGTGATTTCACTTTGCCTATCAGGCTGTGATGCATCATGTTATCTTATGTTGCCCTCAAATTAAAGGATGAACCTGTAGTAGTTTATGGATAAACACCTCAAGGACTTTATTTCTATAGATTACAAAGCTGAAAGAGTTACTCAGAAGAACTGAAGCACCTTCTAAAATGTGTTTCCAAATTTTTTCATGTATCTTCAACGTGAATTATCAGAAAGAAACAATGAACAGATCTGCTTCTTCCCTTTGGGGATTTGAGAGAGGTTTGGTGGATTTAATGAGATTCTTGTGAAGATAATTAGCTAAACATTAATGTTTTTACCCTCAAGAAAGCATGCCATCAAATGTATTAGATTCCAGACAAAAGATCCACAAATCTTTGTAGATTATTGTGTCCAACAATTCCTGTTCCTGTATCAAAGAATAGTGAACCTATGATTAGCTTCATTAGGGTCACCAACAATGCAATCCTAGATAGCATTTCACTTGTGCGATGCTGCATGGTCTCTAGGCTGGTCCAGTTCTCAAATCTACACTCTTCCTGCATAAAATATTGACTCTGAGTTTATCAGAAAAGATGCACAACTCTCCTGGCTGGCAGCTATTACTCAAATTACAAATCACTGGGATAAAAACAAACAGCAGATAACCTACATGATGTTTTATTAAGCCTCTTCATTTGCTTATAAATTTTTTCCTTCTATTTCTTTTGTATATAAAATCAAAAGAATGTACTGGATCTGCGACTTTGCAGAATAATCCTTTCCTTGTGAAGCTCACAAGTATGTGAGTATGAAGTACTCACATATGAAGTATGTCTGAAGTACTAAAGAAAATATTAGACAAAAGAAGTAGCTCTTCTATTCAGTATCTGAAATATGCGATGTGATATTGGAACTACTCCATGAAGTGTGTAATTATTTACATATGAGAAGTTTGCTGATCACGCCCAGGAGCAGACATGACGGAAATGGCAATGAGATGCAGCATTGTTTTCTTACAGCTTTCTCAGTGGTCTGCGTGTCTAGATAAAAAGCAAGTGCTAAACAAAGAGATGCTATTTCAATATAATCAATTGGGTGACTACCTTTGTAAAGTCTAGATGTGTGATAATACATCAAAATTCATCGAAAGTATTTTTAAGAGAATGTTTACGTGTTTTTGCTGTTTTATTTTCACTCAAATAAGCTATAAAAGCTAGAGCAATATATATTGTTAAAAAGATTATTGTAATACTATTTTTAGACATAAGAGGAAATGCCATGATAATTATTAAAAAGTACATTAGCTAAATGGAGCTTCCCCCTCCCCACGCACACATATTAGTAAAGCTATTTTAATAGAACAGTCTTCCTGAGGCCTTTTAATGTATCATTTTATTTTTGGTAAATGCAGCAGATATTATCATTTGATTACAACACTACTGCAGCTGTGTTATGACCCATGAAAATGTCAAGACTTATAACTAGAAATTTTGACTACATTGCTGCAATCACTATTAACTGCTTTTATTTAGCTTTTTATTTTTTTAATTTAATTTATTTTTTTAAAGAGTTTATTTATATGAGAGAGAAAGAGAGTGTGAGCAGGGGGAGGGGCAGCAGGAGAAGGAGATGCAGACTCCCTGCTGAGCTGGGAGCCCAATTTGGGGCTTGATCCCAGGACCCTGATATCATGACCTGAGCTGAAGTCAGACATTTAACTGACTGAGCCACTCGGGCACTCTTCTATTAACTGCTTTTAATTTATCTGTGAAGAAATGGATTTATTATTTAGGAGAAATTTTGTGGTTTTGAACTGAGTTGGACTATGTGCAGCTCTGCTTACTATGTAACGAGTTTTTTTTAATTTAATTTAATTTTATTATGTTACGTTAGTCACCATAGAATACATCATTAGTTTTTGATGTGGTGTTCCACGATTCATTGTTTTCGTATAACACCCAGTGCTCCATGCAGTATGTGCCCTTCTTAATACCCATCACCGGGCTAACCAATCCCCCTCTCCCCTCTAGAACCCTCAGTTTGTTTTTCAGAGTCCATCATCTCTCATGGTTCATCTCCCCCTCCGATTTCCCCCCCTTCATTTTTCCCTTCCTTCTCCTAATGTCCTCCATGCTATTCCTTATGTTCCACAAATAAGTGAACCATATGATAATTGACTTTCTCTGCTTGACTTATTTTACTTAGGGTAATCTCCTCCAGTCCCATCCATGTTGATGTAAAAGTTGGGTATTCACCCTTTCTGATGGCTGAGTAATATTCCATTGTATATATGGACCACATCTTCTTTATCCATTCATCTGTTGAAGGGCATCTCAGCTCTTTCCAGAGTTTGGCTATTGCAGACATTGCTGCTATAACGAGGTTCTTAATGGGGTTGGAGAAAGAGGACACAAAGTACTTAGCACAGCAGTGGATAAGTAAATGGTAGGTTTTATTATGAACTTATTTTATGCATCAGTCCATTCTTATGCAGCAAATAAGATACTTCATTAGAACTAAGAAAGTGGTGTTTTGGAATCAATCCTTGTTTCATCCATTTTCAGTCTGCCTTTAACAGAAGCCTCAAAGTATGTTTGGTGGAAGAACATTTTTGGCTTTCATGATGCAGACAAAAATATGATGGGAAGTCCCTCTTATAACCTTTATTTCCCATTTTATTTCATAATAGATCTATTATCCATCAATATAATACAATCCTCTTGAATATAATTATAATTGAATCAGTATCATTATTTGTGCCATTGGTTATACATATTTTACCTATAATTAAAATAGAAATGCCATTTACTTCTTCAAAAATTACTTATTTTTCAAGTTATAAAAAATGCTACAAATTAGTCCAAGTTAAGCCTACACAGTCCTCACAATATTTAGTCAAGAAACAAGTTGCTTCCACCTATATATGCAGGATATTTTGTCAGTTGTTTCTGGGCAATGCAAAAGAAATAATACATTCATCTTACTCTCTCTGGTTTACTGTCTACCAGAAAGATAAGGCATGTAAATAATCAACTTTAATACAAAGTGTGATTCAGGAAAAAATGAGTAACGGATGTGTGCATGTGTATGTGTGTGAGAAAATTTAAATGTGTAGATATGTTGAGTCATGGGGATCTACTGGATTAGGGAGCATGCAGGGGGGTTTGTCCAATGGAAACAAATGCATGACTCCATGAGGGACTTGAATTGGTTGGCAAAGGAGAGGGATGATTTTGAGTACATCATAGTACATACTACTTACCTTTTCCTCATGTGTAAAAGTCTTATACTTAGGCCCATTCTAGGGAAAGGCACCAAAATAAAAGAATAGGTTAAAAATAATGCCATGTATTAATCATATGTTTTTTCAGAAGGGAAAGTACGAGTCTGCTGTGCTTAAAATTTTATAAAGTGATTTATTTTATTTTATTTAATTAATTTATTTGTTAAGATTTTATTTATTAATTTGTCAGAGAGAGAAAGAGAGAGAGGGAACACAAGCAGAGGGAGGGAGCAGCAGAGGTAGAGGGAGAAGCAGGCTTCCCACAGAGCAGGGAGCCCAATGAGGGGCTCAATCCCAGGACTCTGGGATCATGACCTGAGCTGAAGACAGACGCTTAACCGACTGAGCCACCCAGGCACCCCTATTTTTTTTTTTAATGAAAATTGGCAGTTTATTTTTCTGACCTTAGCAATTTTTCTTCATGAATCTATTTGGTTTAATACATTGGTTGGTTTTAAGTGTGCTTTATGAACTTGGGCTAATAACCCATTGTTATATTTTGCAATTTTTTTCTATTTATTCTTTGTGATTTTTTTTCTTTTGTGCTATAGAGAGTCTGAATTTTGTTCATTTTCCACAGACAAATTCAGTAGTCACAGACCCACTTACTGAGAGGCCATCCCTTCCACACTAATGTGTGATATCACATCTGCTGTAACAAGAAGTTTCCAAAATTATTGGGTCTGTTTATGGGGCTCTTTTTGCAGTTACATGGTTGTATTTGTCCATCCAGACACCAGTATCAACTCTCTTACTGACTTGTTTTTAGTAGTGCAAATCTCCCCATCTTGTTCTTGGAAGTTGGCTCAGCTATTTTTTTTTTTTTTTTTTTTTTAGAGAGGAGGAGAGAGAGGTGGTGGGGGGAGGCACAGAGGGAAAGGGAGAGAATCAAGCAGGCTCCATGCCCAGCACAGAGCCTGACCTACTAAGTCACTCAGGTGCCCCTGGCTCAGCTATTTTTGACCACTTCCCCTTCCAAATAAATTTTAAGGTTCCCGGTTGGGATTTGATTTAAATTGTATGGATATTACAGATTAATTTGAGGCAAACTGACATCAACAATATTGATTGTTCCCAACCACTGATACAACAGATTCTCTGAAGTATTTAGGTGTTTTGTTTTTTCCTGAAAACACTTAAAATGTAATCTCTGCATGCTATTGCACACTTTGTTATACGTTTGGTATCTTCTATGAATGTGATTTTTTTTCTATTTAATTTTCAGATTGATTTGTAGTGACATGCTAGAGCTGACACCACCTTGCAAGGGCAATTGTGGGCATCTCTTCTCAGTCCTGCTTCAGTGACACCACACTGATAGCTTGAAATCAGCCATGGTGGGGGGGGGTGCGTCTTGGTGGCTCAGTTGGTTAAGTGGCAGACTCTTGGTTTTGGCTCAGGTCATGATCTCAGGGTCCTGGGATCGAGCCCCGCATTGGGCTCCATGCTCAGCGGGGAGTCTGCTTGGGATTCTCTCTCTTCCTCTGCTCCTCCCTCTGCGCTCTCTCTTTCTCAAATAAATAAATACATAAATTCTAAAAAAAAGAAAAAAAGAAATCAGCCTCAGTGGGAGTAGTTACACCATGGAAATCAGCAAACACTGCACATCAGGTTCCTCTTCCTTTTTTCCTTTCCTCTCTTCTGCTCCTTTCCCTTCCACCTCTCTCCTTCTTCCCTTCCTCCATTCCTTCCTTTTCCTTTCTTGAATACCAGGACACAGCTAGTCATAGTTATTTAATAGGAAGAGTAGGATTTTTGTAATGCTAATCTTGAATCTAACAAAATTTTAAATCTTTTATTAGTTTCTATTTGTCTGTAGATTATCTTGGATCTTATACATAGACATCAAATAAACTGCAAATACCAGTTTTATTTCTTTATTTCCAATTCTTACACATATTTTGTTTTATTTTGTTATTTAAAACCTCTAGTAGAATTCTGAGTAAAAGTGTTGAAAGAGGGCATGTTTTTCATGCCCCAGAAGTTCAGTGAAACTACTTTTCAAGTTTTACCATTAAGTATGATGCTTGTCATAAGTTTTTGTTAGCTAGTCATTACCACCTATAACTTCCATGTTGCTAAAACCACAGGCGAATGCTCAGATCTTATTTTATGTGGCCAAACAGGCACATCAAGAACAGTTGACCTCTCCATGGAGCCCTTCAACTTCAGAACACCAGGCTCCTGTTTTTCTTTCTACCCCTCTAGCTGTCCTCACTGTCCTTGCTGGTTCTTTTTCATTTCACTTATTTTGAAATGTTGGAGTTCCAGAAAGTGGTTATTGAACTTCTTCTCTCTTATAATTACACTCACTTGTGACTTCAAATACAGTTGATCCTTGAACAACACAGGTGTTAAGGGCACCAACCCTTTGCCCCCGCAGTAAAAAACCCACATGTAACTTCTGATTCCCCTCAAACTTAACTACTAATAACCTACTGGTGACCAGAAGCCTTACAGATAACATAAAAAGCCAATTAACACATATTTGTATGTCATATGTATTATATACTGTATCCTTACAATAAAGTAAGCTAAAGAAAAAATGTTAAGAACATCATAAGGGATAGAATATATATTTATAGTACAGTATTGTATTTATCGAAAAAAAATCCATGTTATAAGTGGACTCATGCAGTTCAAACCCATGTTGTTCAAAGTTCAATTGTACTGCTATTCTTTGATGAGGTCTAATTTGTACCTCTAGCTTGTTCAGCTCTTCTGAAGTTTAAATTTGCATATATAACTGCCTACTCATCACCTCTACTTCAACGCCTAATGTGTATTTCAAAGTGAATACCTGATATTTGCCGCCCCTGTGTGACTAGACTTGTTCTGCCTGCATCTGTCAGTTACTCAGGCCAAAACCTTTGACATCCTCTCTTTTACACTCCACAATTAGCTTGTCAGTAAATCATGGTAGTTCTATAAATTTATATGAATATTTACAAAATATTCAAAGTTATCAAAATAACTTTCTACCACCTTCACTGTTGCCACCCTGGTCTAAGCACCATCTTTTTTTCTTCCCCTCTGGCTTTTTTTTTTTTTTTTACCCCCTTCCTCTTTTGTCTTCTGTTTCTGAGCATTTCCTAAGAGCAGCCAGCACATGAAAAATCATGTGATGTATCACATCTCTCCTCTGTTTAAATCTCTCCGAAGGGTTCTCATCTCTTCCACCTCACCACATTTCTGGGGCCCGTTGTGGGTTTCTGCCATCCTCACCTCTCTGACCTCATCTCCTACTACTCTCCCCACTCCAACCACACAGGTCTTCTTGGTCACCTGATAAGCCAGACAGGCACTTGTCATTTCCTCTGACTAGAGTGCTCTTTCCCCTTACTTCCTCCCATGTTTACTCAAATGTCACTTTCTCAGTGAATCTCGTCCTACTCCCCCAGGCTAAAGATTTAACTGACCCCTTCTTCCATGATGCTGATCATCTCTTTTCCCTGCATGATTTTCTTCTCTTTTGGAGACCGTCACTAGTAATTTAGATATTTGTTCTTCTGTAATGTCTTAAAATTTTTTTTATCATGGTAAAAAAGTCATAACATAAGATTTATCATTTTAACCATTTCTAAGTGTTCAGTTCAGTGGTGTTAAGTATATTTACATGGTTGTGTAACCAACCTCCAGAACCTTTTCATCTAGTAAAATTAAAAATCTATATTCATTAAACAATAATCCCCCTCTTCCCCTCCTCTCAACACCTGGCCATAACCAATGTGATTTCTTAATATGGTATATGACATTAAGAGGTTTTTCTCTTGGGGCCCCTGGGTGGCTCAGATGGTTGAGTGTCTGCCTTTGGCTCAGGTCAAGATCTCTAGGTCCTGGGATCCAGCCCCACGTTGGGCTCCCAGCTTGGCGGGGAGTCTGCTTCTCCCTTTCCCTCTGCCTCTACTCTGCCTCTCCCCCTGTTTGTGCTCTCTGTCTCTCTCAAATAAATAAATAAATAAATCTTAAAAAAAAAAAAGTTTTTCTCTTGAACCAGCTTTTCGTTTCTAGGGAAAATATGCTACTTGAATATCATGTACTGCAACTTGCAAGTACTTTATTTAGGATTTTTTCATTTATATTCTAGTTATTCAAAATTTTCTTTCCTTTTACTGTATTTTAAAAAATCTGTTACATATTTTGGGGTGCCTGGGTGGCTCAGTCAGTTGGGTGCCCGACTCTTGATTTCCGCTCAGGTCATGATCTCAGGATCATGAGATCGAGCCCTGCAAAGGGCTTGCACTGAGCATGGAGCCTGCTTGGAATTCTCTCTCTACCTCTCCCTCTGCCCCTCCCTGCCCACCCCCCTTGCACGCTCTATTTCTCTTAATAAATAAATAAATAAATGTTTTTTTTTCAGTTTTATTGAGGTATAATTGACAAATAATATTGTAATATATTTAAAGTGTACAAAATGATTTGATACATATACATTGTGGAAGGATTCACACAATTGAGTTAACATATCTAGCATCTCACATATTTATCTTTTATTTTCTTTTACTGTTCTTGCCAGAGGTACACTACCCTTATAAATCAAGGTTGATTTCACCTCACACAATGAGATAAGTAATTTTCCCTTTTTTCTTCTCTGAAAAAGTTTGTATAAAATAGAAATTATTCATATCTTCAATAGACTAGATGTTCTTTTATTTATTTATTTATTATTTATTTATTTATTTGAGAGAGACGGAGATAGTGACAGAGATAGCATGAGAGAGCATGAGCGGGGAGGAGAGGGAGAAGGGAGCAGGGAGCCCGATGCAGGACTCGATCCCAGGACCCTGGGATCATGACCTGAGCTGAAGGCAGACGCTTAACCGACTGAGCCACTCAGGCACCCCAATAGACTAGATGTTCTTATTGTGTTATTCAGATTTTCTATTTCTTCTTAAGTCCAATTTAACATTTTTTCTAGGAAATTATTCATTTAATTTTGAAATATTGGTAAAAATTTTTCAAGTAATCCCATTATGAGTTTCTAAATCTGAAAATATATCTCCTTTCTAAATGGCTACTATCATATATTGCATCTTTCGTTATTTTGTTTTTCTCAGTTCTCTTAACTTGTTGTGGATTGTATATAGTACTAGATCCCTTTGTTTTTTTTTCCTCTCTGTAGAACCCTGATTTCGTAGTCCACACTTTTATCAGCAAAGCAACTAAATCCACTCTGATAGAAGCTATGCATGTTTACTGCCTAAGGAAATATACAACTATATGAGAGGAAAAGCAGTGCACACGTGATTTAAGAAAGAATGGTCCTCACTTCTCCCCTGACACAGTGTTATTTTGGGTAATAGTTATGCCAAAATCATATGTCAAATGCACATTAAAAGTTGATAACATTTCCAGCTGACTTTAATAAGACAAATGGAAATTATAGTAAAGCTAATGGAAAGAGCTGGATGATTATTTTAAGAAAGAAAAAAACCAGAAGGATTTCAAAAGGGTTTAGGGTGGTCATGGTGGGGACTGCTGAATTACTCATAAAAAAGAAGGAATGACAGCGATGAAATATGGTCAAAACCACAGCTCCAGGGTTGAAATCATTCTACCAGTTACATCAAGTCCAGAAGGAAGGCAAGAATGAGCCCAAGAATCCAAAGAAAATGGCTAAACTGAATGAATGAGGGAGCGAGTGTGAGTAGATAAGGAAGTGAGAGGGCTGGAGATCAGAGCCTGAGAGTCTCCAGGTGGACCACAGTTTGGGGACAGTCAGATGGCAGTACTTACCCCTTCACAGGCTACAAAGTCTCTGCCTTGAGAAGTGAGACAAGAGCGAGAAAAGAGGAGACACAGCGGGGAGACTTCACTGTTTTTGCTCGACTCCCCTGGGAGTGCCAGCCTTCTGTTGCAGTTCCAAGGGTATTTTCGTATTTACACTCAGTGCACCATCTGTTATTTTCCTGCCTGATTCATTATGAAACCCCCATACATGCTGGAGCAACTGAAATCTCTGCACTTCACTCTGGAAATGAAAATTGTGATGACCAGGAAGTCAGAGCTTCGGGCAACTACTGTCCCTGATCCAACCTGTCTGGGTCACAGTGGGTGGTTGTGGCCACCCACATCTCCAGCTGCTGGTCATCGGTGCTCTGCTGCTGGCTTCTGCCTGACCTGGTGAATGAGGGGTCACTTCGAAGTGGTTGATGAACAAATGCAGCGGGGGAAACCAGAGGAATGTGACCTACACCTTGCTCTGAGGGATGAGTAAATGGGGACCTATCACCAACATCCCAATTACACCTGAAGAGTTTGAATATGTATGACGATCTCTCCCCTCTTCCTTTCCCCTATATTATTTAACTGTAGGGGGAAAAAAAAGAGTGGGATATTAAACCTGAACTCCAGTTTCTGAATAAAGAAACTAGAGTCTCTGAGTCAATTTTCCCATGTCAATTTAAAGGTGAAAGTTTACATTCAAATGATAAACTCCTATAGGAAGGTATGAGGGAGGGAAGGTATTAAAACATTAATGATGATAAATCTTCAAATTGGAGGGTAAGGGAAGCTTCTTTATGTATCTTTTTTAGATTTTATTTTTTTGTAGGGCTGGGAAAAGGAAGTACAAGGCTGCCATCCTTGTTTCTGTCAGAATGGCAACACTGTTCTCTCTGATAAGGTTGGGGGTGGCAGGATGTTCCAAACTTTTAGACTAAAATACCTGGTCCTCATCCTGAGGATGCTGTTCAAGATTTGACTCAATTACTCGATGCATGCCACCTCACTCCATTCCTGGGAGGACAACTAAGAAGGCTTCATGCAGATATTAATAAGGAGAAATTTAAAAATGTACATAATATATGATATGTAATATACAATTTATATAATGTATAATATATACATTTATATTTATAAATATTTATTATTTAATTATATAAATATTAACTATAGAAATATAAATTATATATACATTTACATGTATACATTTATATATACTTTCGAGATTTTTTGACCTGTCTCTAACAAACAAGAAGCATAGTTCTTAGAGAACTACAACTGGGGGATAACCATTTAATCCTTAAAAGATAAACTCTGGAGCATAGTACAAAGAGATGACATTGTCACGAAATGCTCAGATTATTATATCCTACCAGAAACTGTCTTCAGTTTATTGACTTCTGGTTTTGATTAGAGGCCATTTTCTCTTATATGATGGAAGGAAATGTTAGTCTCTGAAGACATTCATATCCCTTAAGAGTTATAAGTGTCATTGATTAGTTTTCTGTATTGTACACACTCTGGCTCCCACCTATTTACCGTGTTAATATGCACATTTCTCATGAAAGCATTCTATAGTATATTTATTTATTTATTTTAAAGATTCCTTTATTTGAGAGAAAGAGAGGGAGTGGGCAGGAGGAGGGGTAAAGGGAGAGGGAGAAGCGAGGAGCTCAACGTGGGGCTCAGATCTCATGGGCCTGAGATCATGACCTGAGCTGAAATCAAGAGTTGCAAGTTTGACTGAGCCACCTAGGCATCCCAAGCATTCTATAGTATTTTTTAGATACTAGAGACTTTCTAAAGCCATGGAAAAGCAACACATTTCCTTGACTTGAACAGAAAATTAGTTCTCATTACTTTTCCTGCTGTTTAATTTCTTAGTTTCAGGCCAATAGAGAACAATACAAAATAACCAGCAAACTAAGCAAAATATATATGTTTATATACATATATATACACATACATATATATATATCTCAGTGTCTAATGAATTAGACTATATTTTCAACAGACAGATGGCATTGTGAATCTTAATACTTGCTAGGTTGCCTTCTGTGTGCTGTTCTAAAAAGTTAAAAATTGAAGGAAGCATTTCTACACTTTCCAGCAGCATCAGCAGGAGTGTGAAATAATTCTTCCTTTCAGTCTGCTCAACTTGTACTTGGTTAGCCTATTATGCTATATAAAGGCTATAACAAAACAAAAAAAAAGAACGAAAAGCAAAATTCAAGTGTGGTGTCTGTCACATCCCAGACTGGGAACCAGTACTAGACTGCTCAAGGATATAATTTTGCCCTTTGTCTTAATTAGCGGTTGGAAGATTGTGAGGCATAAAAACGGGGTGACATAGAAAAATAAAGGCTTGTTCTCCTGCAGCCAGCAGGGTCTTAAATTATTTTCTCTTCCTCTGAAACTGACACAGTCATGCTAGAAAAAGAATGATCTGATTTAAAAATATGAGAGAGAGTGTATGAACCAGAAATGCAGTACTTTATAGAAGTATGAAGATCTTTGCATGCACCACCTAAGCATCCTTCACTGTCTGCATGTTCTTTTTATTCAGTCACAGCTTAATTGTGTGATTATTCGGAATTTATTTTAAAAAAAGCAAGTACTGCCTCTGACCTTTGAAAACCACAAAGCACTGCAGAAACACACACAATATTGTTATTTTGGTTTTAATTATTCTTACTGGTGTTGAGGTTTGTGTCTAGAGTCAGATCAGAGTCTGATGACATCCAAAAGGTTATTGGAGCCATGATACCACACCATTAGGTAGAATTGCAAAAAGTGCCATTCAATATTCAGATGACATTTATTGAACATCTTTTTTTTTCATTATTTAGAGAATACTTTATTAGTGTCTGTAATCAAACTCATGCAGATAAGACCTTACATATTTAATACAGTGCGTTACCCCTGTACAAATGGAAAAAATTATGTTTAACATTTTCTAGACCAATATGGCTGTTAATTTCTGTACAATGCCAACCCAACACGGTACAACCGGGATACTTTCTACAAAGTTGGCAGGACAGCTGAAGTTTCCAAAAATTCAAATTATTTATTTATTTATTTATTTATTTATTTTTAAAGATTTTTATTTATTTATTTGACAGAGAGAGACACAGCGAGAGAGGGAACACAAGCAGCGGGAGTGGGAGAGGGAGAAGCAGGCTTCCCGCGGAGCAGGGAGCCCGACGCGGGGCTCGATCCCAGGACCCTGGGACCATGACCTGAGCCGAAGGCAGACGCTTAGCGACCGAGCCACCCCGGCGACCCTATATATGTTTATGTTACATAAGTGCCATGAAATGAAGGACTTGATCCTTTTTATTTCTGCTATATCTCCATGCTTGGTAGATACTTAGGTACTGTATCAGTTTCATACAGCTGTTATAAATTACCACACCGCGGGCGGCTTAAAGCAACAGAAGTTGATTCTGTCACATTTCTGGGGCATAGGAGTGTGA
>NW_027835156.1:0-2313 GCF_054177405.1 Leptonychotes weddellii
CATTTGGCTATCTGTGTAGGGTTGGGATAGGAGTACTTGTAATGCCCTCAGGGTCCCTCACTTTCCCCATTTTCAAAGGTATTTGACAAAAGGCTCTGGGCAGGATTGCTGGAAAGGTCTCTTTATGTGCACTGTATCTATACTCCAGACAGTGATAAGGAAGAGAAAGAACATGGTTCATTGTGATCATTTTCAGGCAGATATATATATAATGGTTTATTTGCATTTTAAAATTAGTACACTAAAACTACACTCTGGTAAATATTGTTGAATCTCATTGTTTTGGGGTGCCTGGGTGGCTCATTTGGTTAAGTGTCTACTTTCAGCTCAGGTCATGATCCCAGAGTCCCAGGATTAAATCCCATGTCTGGCTCCCTGCTCAGCGGGGAGTCTGCTTCTCCCTCTCTCTCTCCCCCCTGCTCTTTCTCTCTCTCTCTCAAATAAATAAAATCTTTAAAAAACATCTCATTGTTTTAATCTACTCTTCTTTAAATATTAATGATGAGGGGTACCTGGGTGGCTCAGTCGTTTGAGTGTCCAACTTTTGGTTTTGGCTCGGATCATGATCTCTGGGTCGTGGGATCAAGCCCCATGTCAGGCTCCCTGCTCAGTGGGGAATCTGCATGGGATTCTCTGTCTTCCTCTGCCCCTCCCCTGGCTTGTGCTTGCTCTTTCTCTCTCTAAAGTAAAAAATAAAAATTTATGATGAATAGTTTTTAAAGGTGTATTTGAGCCCCTCAACTAGATAATCAGATTTATAATTAATCACTGTCTATTATCACTCATTTATTGATTTATTGAAGTAGTATTTTAAGAGTATCAGAGACACTTAGCAAGCTTTTTTTTTTTTAATAACAACAACAACAACACATTTCCACCGTGTCAATTTTGGCCTCCTCCCCATGAGGATGAGGTGATGACTGAATTTGAGGCTTTGCTTTTGTAACATTACATAGTCCAATCAAAGGAAACCATTGGGATTATAATCCCACCTGTTACAGAGGAGGAAGCTGCATGGGACTGATAGAACCATATCATAGTGCCCTGTTATTTCTCTTCCCAGAGATAAACTGTGTATACTTAACACCAAATATCTCTCTACATATTGAGACAGGAACAGGGATTATTTTTTATTTTTTTGAAAGATTTTTTTTAAGTAATCTCTGTACCCACTGTGGGGTTTAAACTCACAACCCCAAGATCAAGAGTTGCATGTGCCATTGACTGAATCAGCCAGGCATCCCAGGAATTATTTTTTAAAATATCGATATAGTATGTGAAATCCTCTCTTAGACTGGCTAAACTAGAAGGAAAAATAAAGATACAGTTAACCTAGAAGTTGTCTTAGTGATCCAATTTTTCTGCTATATCTAATGCTGGAAGTCAGAGACTAACCAGAGTTGTGAGATGCTATCCAGAAGTTGAAATTTTATTAAGGATATTTTAAAACAGATGTAGTAGTGGTAGTAAACCATAATCTGTTAAATTGGCTACCATTTTTTTCAATGACCATTTAAAAAGTAATTATTTTTCTGTTGTGTTCTTCTTCTTCATATTATAATTGATTTTAAGCGTAGCCTTCAGAAGATATATCTCCTTAAGTCCTGTTTTATATATTTATATTAATACATATTTATATATCCCAAGGGAAATGATTAAAGGTCCAACTCAGCTTGCTTTGCAATGTAAACAACTGATAGATGTATCAGTAGGATGCCTTTAAGTTGGTTTTCTCATACTGTTGATGTCTTATGTGTAGACATTTAACTTTACCTCTTGGTATCACAAGTGGTAATTAGCATGACTAATTAGTGTGTTGAATTGGGGATGATAGTATATAGGTGAAAATAGGATTTCCTTGGTTGGAAGCCAATTGCCCAAATGGTCAAGATTGTTAGCCTTAGGGGCGCCTGGGTGGCTCAGTCGGTTAAGCATCTGCCTTCAGCTCAGGTCATGATCCCAGAGTCCTGGGATCGAGCCCCACATCGGGCTCCTGGCTCAGCAAGGAGCCTGCTTCTCCCTCTCCCTCTGCCTCTCTCCTTGCTCATGCTCTCTCTCTGTCTCTGTATCTCTGTGTCTCAAATGAATAAATAAAATCTTTAAAAAAAAAAAAAAAGATTGTTAGCCTTAGAAATTTTTATTTGTTTGTTTGTCCTAGAAATCTGAGCCTGCCAGATAAAGGAATTTTTTTTTTAAATTTTTTTATTCTTATGTTAATCCCCATACATTACATCATTAGTTTTAGATGAAGTGTTCCATGATTCATTGTTTGTGCATAACACCCAGTGCTCCATGCAGAATGTGCCCTCCTCA
>NW_027835157.1:0-269 GCF_054177405.1 Leptonychotes weddellii
CCATTCTGTGGGAGTTTTCCCCCCACTTTCTTGATGGTGTGCTTAGAAGCACAAAAGTGTTTCATTTTGATGATGCCCAGTTTATCTATTTTCTGTTGTTGTTGCTTATGCTTTTGGTGTCCTATCTAAGCAATCGTTGCCAAATCCAAAGTCATGAAAATTTACACTTAGGTTTTCTTCTGCAAGTTTTATAGTTTTAGCTCCTCTATTTTGGTGCCGATCCACATTGACTATGTTTTGTATGTAATATGTGAGAAGACTTCAACTTT
>NW_027835158.1:0-269 GCF_054177405.1 Leptonychotes weddellii
CATTCTGCTCAATAACAGCAGAACAGACATTTTCTTCAAGTAAACATAGAAGAGTCTCCAGTATTGACCATATTTTAGTCCATAAAAAAACTTCAACAAATTAAAAGGATGTAAGTCATACATTGTATGTTTTCCAACCACAATGGATAAAATTAAAAATCAAGTCAGAAAATTTGCAAAGTAACAAATATATGGAAATAAAAATATACTGCTAAGTAAACAATGGATTAAAAAAGAAATTGCAAGGACTCCATCGGTTAAGCATCTGC
>NW_027835159.1:0-269 GCF_054177405.1 Leptonychotes weddellii
TGTAGACACAGCTAAACCTAATAACCATTCCAACCTGCTATGTGGCTGCTGGCTTCAATTTCCAGTACTAGCTAAAGCAGCATGGGCCTTCTGTGTGTGTGTGTGTGTGTGTGTGTGTGTGTGTGTGTGTGTGTAAGAGAAAGTGATAGAAGAACAAGGGGTGGAATTTGCTTTTTTACGTAACTTACCTCACAGTGCCTTTCCATTATTAAATACAGCATCTGAAAATGGATCCATTGTTTTGTGAAAATAGTTTTGGGAGTAGAAAT
>NW_027835160.1:0-269 GCF_054177405.1 Leptonychotes weddellii
GGTGCCTGGGTGGCTCAGTTGGTTAAGCGACTGCCTTCGGCTCAGGTCATGATCCTGGAGTCCCGGGATCGAGTCCTGCATCGGGCTCCCTGCTCGGCAGGGAGTCTGCTTCTCCCTCTGACCCTCCTCCCTCTCATGCTCTCTGTCTCTCATTCTCTCTCTCTCAAATAAATAAATAAAATCTTTAAAAAAAAAAAAAAGAAAGAAAATCCAACCATCATAAAAATCAATATTAAATCCAGTTAAAGATTCTGAAATAAATTCCTCTT
>NW_027835161.1:0-269 GCF_054177405.1 Leptonychotes weddellii
CTCTGTTTGACTTATTTCACTCAAAATAATACCCTCCAGTTCCATCCACGTCGTTGCAAATGGCAAGATCTCATTCCTTTTGATGGCTGCATAATATTCCATTGTATATATATACCACATCTTCTTTATCCAGTCATCTGTCAATGGACATCTTGGCTCTTTCCACAGTTTGGCTATTGTGGACATTGCTGCTATAAACATCGGGGTGCACGTACCCCTTCGGATCCCTACTTTTGTATCTTTGGGGTAAATACCCAGTAGTGCAATTG
>NW_027835162.1:0-269 GCF_054177405.1 Leptonychotes weddellii
GGTTCGTCTACCCCTCCGATTTCCCCCGCTTCATTCTTCCCCTCCCGCTACCTTCTTCTTCTTCTTCTTTTTTTTCTTAACATATATTGCATTATTTGTTTCAGAGGTACAGATCTGAGATTCAACAGTCTTGCACAATCCCAAGAAAACGTTTTTAAAAAGCAAGAAAAAAGTTCATGAAAGAGGGAAATCTAAATAATATGCTTTTATATCAAGATTCAATAGAAAATGACAGAGTAAAGTTCAAGTTGATTTGGATACATCTAAAA
>NW_027835163.1:0-269 GCF_054177405.1 Leptonychotes weddellii
ACAGCCGGTGAGTGGTGGAGCAGGATTATACCCATTCATGTGACCCCAGAGCCCGCATGCTTATCCTGTACTAGTGAGTCTCAATCTTTGTTCCAAGTGGAGTATCTGGGAAGATTGTAAAAATCCCAGTTCTCAGGCTACCTCCCATATTAGTTAAGTCCGATTCTCTGAGGGTAGCACCTTAACTGAGTACTTTTTTTAAAATATGTTCAATGTTTTATATCCATAGCAATATCAACGTGCCATACAAACCCTGCCCGCCAGCCTCG
>NW_027835164.1:0-269 GCF_054177405.1 Leptonychotes weddellii
TCTAGAGGCTGACAGCATGTAGGGTTTTGTCAGAGTAGGAGAGAAAGACTTAGGGTGAGTGCTTCGACCCGGATATGTCTAGTGAGGTGTATCCTTGGGCAGGTGGTCCTGAACGTGCAGTCAAACATGGACTCATGAAGGAAAAGGCCACCCCCACCCCCTCCTCTCTCCTGTTCTCCTCCATCCTGATTACAAGAAAGGCTCCATGTAACTATGGTGGGCCAGCTTTGAACACTTCTCTTGCTAATTTTCCTTTTGAACAAGGTCAG
>NW_027835165.1:0-269 GCF_054177405.1 Leptonychotes weddellii
AGTGTTGGGAGGCTGTCGACAGGCCTCCTCGGAAAGGTTCAGGCCCCACCACGTTCAGTGTGACAAAAGACAAAGACCCTCTTGACGGCCACAAAGGCGGGTGGGGGGGCTGAAGCCCCCAGATGGGGTACAAGCTTGAAGACCAAAGCAAGGTGACCAACAACCTTAGGTTACAGTCACGTGGCATTGCCATTACTCCTGAATTTCCCGTTTGGGGTTTTATTAGCTTGTAGTCAAAGGCGACATTGTGAAGACCGCTTATAAAACCG
>NW_027835166.1:0-269 GCF_054177405.1 Leptonychotes weddellii
AGACTCCCTGCCGAGCAGGGAGCCCGATGCGGGACTCGATCCAGGGACTCCAGGATCATGACCTGAGCCGAAGGCAGTCGCTTAACCAACTGAGCCACCCAGGCGCCCTCACAACTGACTTCTTAACAAAAGCAATATAAGCTCCAAAGCAATAGACTGATAGTTTCAAACTGTTGAATGGGAAGAACAAAGAACTGCCGTCTTAAAATTGTATGCCCAGTAACATAGCTTTCAAAAATGAAGGTGAAATAAAAATGCCTAAAATTTTT
>NW_027835167.1:0-2313 GCF_054177405.1 Leptonychotes weddellii
AGACCCCAGACAGAAACCTGCATTTATATAAAGAAACGAAAGCCCGAGGAAAAGATGGCAGAGGAGTAGGGGACCCTATTCCAACCGGACCCCGGAATTGAGCTGGATATCTACCAGACCACTCTGAACACCCATGAAATCAGCCTGAGATGTAAGAAGATATATCTGGATCTCTACAAACAGAATACCACAGGCGGTTGGTTTCAAGTTATGAAACTGGGAGCCATGATTCCGCAGACACATATCCAAAGATAAACGGTAGGGGGAGGGAGCCATGGCGATGCTACACCAGTGGTGAGTGATAGCCTCCCGCACTGGGGACAGGGCACAGACTTGCAGACGGGTAGCGGCGGGGAAAGAACTTTAGGGTAGCCCCCCAGACTGAAACCTGGAATGGTGGGCTGCACGTGCAAACTGGGGGTGGCTGGTGATTTTAGGAGCACAAAGGACATGACGTGGAGGTAAGGACTGGGAGCCCTGCTGAGGGGTGCACAACCCAGTACACTGCAGTTTATAGCAGCACAGACAGAAATGGAGATAGTGTGGCTTGGAGAGCTCACTGAAGAACAGATTGTATCTCTCTGCTCTGAGGCAGAGGGTTGGAAACAATCTCTTCTGCTCTGACTGTCAGAAGAGACATGGAAAGCTGCCAGGGAGAGCCGCCAGAGAACAAAAGCCCCCAAAAAACTGGCTTTCACTGAGCCCATCCCCCCCCGCAGGGGGCAGGGCAAGTCTGCCCAAACAGGGTTGCCTGAGTAACAATACAGCAGGCCCCTCCCCCAGATGATAGGCAGGGAGAACAAGAGCCCAACAACCCTAAGGTCCCTATAAAACAGGTGCATCTTCCTTGGGTTGTGGTCAATAATTTGGACTCTATACATTCCCTCAACCACCCCTTAACAGAATGACTAGGAGGAGGAACCCCTAAATAGGAAGGACTCAAGACTGTGACTTCTGCCACAGATTTACAAGTGGATAAAGATATAACCAAGATGTTGGAGATGGAATTCAGGCTGGCAATTGTGAAGACAATAGCTAGAATGGAGGAATCTATTAATGGCAACATAGAGTCTCTAAGGGCAGAAATGAAAGCTGAACTGGCAAAACTTAAAAATGCTATCAATGAGATCCAATCTAATCTAGATAATCTAACAGCTAAAGTAAGTGAAGCAGAACGAATTGGTGATCTAGAAGACCAACTGAGACAAGAAGGAAAAAGAGGAGGCCAGGGAAAAACAACTCAAAATGCATGAAAATAGAATCAGAGAAATAAGTGACACCATGAAATGGTCCAATGTCAGAATTATTGGGATCCCTGAGGGGGTGGAGAGAGAGAGACAACTAGAAGATATATTTGAGTGAATTGTAGCTGAGAACTTCCCTAATCTGGGGAATGAAACAAACATTCATGTCCTAGAGGCAGAGAGAACCCCTCCCAAGATCAAGGAAAACAGGCCAACACCCCAGCATGTAATAGTAAAAATCGCAAATCTTAGAACCAAGGAAACCATCTTAAAGGCAGTTGGGGGAAGAGATTCCTTATGTACAGAGGGAGGAATATCAGAATAATGTCAGACCTATCCACAGAGACCTGGCAAGCCAAAAAGGCCTGGCAAGTTATATTCAGGGTACTAAATGAGAAGAACATGCAGCCAAGAATACTTTATCGAACAAGGCTGTCATTTAGAATGGATAGAGAGATGCAGAGCTTCCACAACCAGCAAAAACTGAAAGAATATGTGACCACTAAGCCGGCCCTGCAAGAAATATTAGGGGGGTTCTATAAAAGGAGAAAGACCCCAAGAGTGATACAGAAAAGAAATTTATAGAGACAATCTATAGAAACAAGGACTTCACAGGAAACATGATGACAATAAATTCGTATCTTTCAATAATCACTCAACATGAATGGCCTAAATGCTCCCATAAAACAGCACAGGGTTGCAGATTGGATAAAAAGACAGGACCCATCCATATGCTCTCTACAAGTGACTCATTTTGAACCTAAAGATACATCCAGACTGAAAGTGAAGGGATGGAGATCCATCTTCCATGCCAACGGACCTCAAAAGAAAGCTAGGGTAGCAATTCTTATAACAGACAAATTAGATTTTAAGCTAAAGACTGTAGTTAGAGACACAGAAGGACACTATATCATTCTTAAAGGGTCTATCCAACAAGAAGATCTAACAATTGTAAATATCTATGCCCCCAACATGGGAGCAGCCATCTACATAAGCCAACTGTTAACCAAAATAGTCATATTGATAACAATACGTTAATTGCAGGAGACCTCAATACTCCACTCTCAGC
>NW_027835168.1:0-269 GCF_054177405.1 Leptonychotes weddellii
CTTCTTTGGGAAAATGTCTATTCATGTTCTCTGCCCATTTTTTAATTGGATTATTCCTTTTAAAAACCTTATGTTTCCTGTATGTTTGTTTAATCTGATTCCTTATGCCACTTAGAAAAACATGGATTCCGGGGCGCCTGGGTGGCTCAGTCGTTAAGCGTCTGCCTTCGGCTCAGGTCATGATTCCAGGTCCTGGGATCGAGCCCCGCATCGGGCTCCCTGCTCGGCAGGAAGCCTGCTTCTCCCTCTCCCACTCCCACTGCTTGTAT
>NW_027835169.1:0-269 GCF_054177405.1 Leptonychotes weddellii
GCCTGGTGGTGGGTATTGAGGAGGGCACGTTCTGCATGGAGCACTGGGTGTTATGCACAAACAATGAATCATGGAACACTTCATCTGCAACTAATGATGTAATGTATGGTGATTAACATAAGAATAAAAAAATAAATAAATAAAAAAAGTCAATGGAATTAAGTAACCTATGTTTTCTAAGTGACTCCTAGTTTATTTTCCCGTACTTTGCATGGTTAAAAAAAACCCAACATCCCACCTCTCAAAGTTGCTAATAAACACCCAGTTAT
>NW_027835170.1:0-269 GCF_054177405.1 Leptonychotes weddellii
GCCTCGGATTCACTTCTCCGCACGTCCTACCTTCCAGAAAGTGGTCGCTTTTCTGATGAGAGAGTTGTTGCTCTTCTTTTCTTCAATCTCCTGTTGAGTTTGTAGGTGTTCAGAATGGTTTGATCCCTATCCAGCTGAATTCCTGAGAGGAGACGAAATCCAGGTCTCCTACTCCTCCGCCATCTTGCTCCGCCCCCGATAGTGGATATATTTTTAAAAAATATTCTTGATTGGTCAAGTATAAAGATAGCAACCCAGTCGTGGTCCCT
>NW_027835171.1:0-269 GCF_054177405.1 Leptonychotes weddellii
AGAGTTGGTTAATTCAGTGGCTCAGTGAGGCCATCAGAGACTCATGGCTGCCATCTCAATATTTTGTTCAACTGACTTATTTTGCTTCGCATAATATTCTCTAGCTCCATCCATAGGATTTCAGTCATCTGTGGAATTTAAGAAGCAAACCAAATGAACAAATGGTAAAAACAGAGAGAGAGAGAGAGAGAGAGAGAGAAATCAAGAAACACACTCTTATTTTTTTTATTGTTATTATGTTATGTTGATCACCATACCAAACACACTCT
>NW_027835172.1:0-269 GCF_054177405.1 Leptonychotes weddellii
TTTTTTTTTTTTTTAAAGATTTTATTTATTTATTTGAGAGAGAGAGAATGAGAGACAGAGAGCACGAGAGGGAAGAGGGCAGAGGGAGAAGCAGACCCCCTGCTGAGCAGGGAGCCCGATGCGGGACTCGATCCCAGGACTCCAGGATCATGACCTGAGCCGAAGGCAGTCGCTTAACCAACTGAGCCACCCAGGCGCCCTCAGTTAAATCTTCTTTAAAAAGATATAAATATAAAAAAATTTTTAAAATAGAAAGATATGAATCTGCA
>NW_027835173.1:0-269 GCF_054177405.1 Leptonychotes weddellii
GGCACTGCGCCTGCTCCGCAGCGGCTCCCCGCTCGCGAGCGGGACCGGCGCTTTGAGGTCCGAGGGGCGCAGAGTCCGCTCTCGCCCGGCCTGCCGGCGCCTGCTCCCGCCGCTCGGCGTCACTCGGCCGGGCCCAGGCTGCCTCCCGGCGCGCCGCCTGCATCCCAGCCCGACGGCGTCCCTGCCGGCCCCGGAAGCTAGGTGCTCTTCCCGGGGCCAGGGCACGAGTGCGACCCGCCGCAGGGCAGAGGGAGAGGGACAGTGGGGAA
>NW_027835174.1:0-269 GCF_054177405.1 Leptonychotes weddellii
TCCTAAACCTAGGGCTGCCGGAGGCCAAAATGTTACAACCCTCCCTCCATAGGAGGGGTCCTTGTGCCCATTTTTTTTTTTTTTAGGTCTTGGCTAAGATGGCATCCTATACCTCCTTCCTCATAACTCAAACTCCCCCACCCCACCCCCTGCTTTCTCCCTACTAAAGATTAATTTCCCTTTGAATAGCATTCAGATGGGCTGGACTCTAATGATGCCCAGAATCTCATCAAAGTAGGAAGGGGCACCTGACTCTTCACAAATTCTCC
>NW_027835175.1:0-269 GCF_054177405.1 Leptonychotes weddellii
AAAAAAAAAAAAAAAAGACCAGGGGACTTGCTCCGAGCAAGCCCGAAGGAGGCTGAAGGAGCACAGCTCACTGCTGAGGCACTGAATGATGAGCCCCACAAAGTCCCCCTTTCCATCTACAAGGTTATGTGTGCCCCAAGATGAAGGTGCAAATGCCTGGCCATCTGGCCTTAGTTAGATCTAATGGGGGCACTTCACTCTCCCGATCCTGCGGGAGGGGGCCCGCGGGGCTGGTGCATTCCAGAAGGAAGTCGTCTGGCAGGGGAGGC
>NW_027835176.1:0-269 GCF_054177405.1 Leptonychotes weddellii
GGCTCAGGTCATGATCCCAGGGTCCTGGGATCGAGTCCCACATCAGGCTCCCTGCTCTGCAGGGAGCCTGCTTCTCCCTCTCCCACTCCCCCTGCTTGTGTTCCCTCTCTCACTGTGTCTCTCTCTGTCAAATAAATAAATAAAATCTTTAAAAAAAAAAACCAAAAACTTGAGTGATGCATGTGATTGTGTATCTGGCAGGGCTTTCTCAAAGTAGATAGCATTTAAGAAGACGCTTAATAAAGAAGAGGGAAGGGGCGCCTGGGTGG
>NW_027835177.1:0-269 GCF_054177405.1 Leptonychotes weddellii
GGAAAGGCCACTATGGGCCAAGGACAAGATGGTGTCTTCAAGGACAGACGCAAGGGTCTCTGTGGTAGAGGGAGGAATGAGTGGTTATAAGGGCTGAGCCAGGGAAGCACCTCCTCTGGATCTCCTGGATCCCTCTCTTTGACCTATTTCTTTTCCTTTTTTTTTTTTTTTAAAGATTTTTATTTATTTATTTGAGAGAGAGAGAATGAGAGAGAGCAAGCACATGAGAGGGGGGAGGGTCAGAGGGAGAAGCAGGCTCCCTGCCGAGC
>NW_027835178.1:0-2313 GCF_054177405.1 Leptonychotes weddellii
GAGGGATGGGGTGGCTGGGTGGATAGACATTGGGGAGGGTATGTGCTATGGTGAGCACTGTGAATTGTGTAAGACTGATGAATCACAGACCTGTATCTCTGAAACAAATAATATGTCATATGTTAAAAAAAAAAAAGAAGATAGTAGGAAGGGAAAAATGAAGGGGGGGAATTGGAGGGGGAGATGAACCATGATAGACTATGGACTCTGAGAAACAAACTGAGGGTTCTCTAGAGGGGAGGGGGGTGGGAGGATTGGTTAGCCTGGTGATGGGTGTTAAAGAGGGCACGTTCTGCATGGAGCACTGGATGTTATACGCAAACAATGAACCATGGAACACTACATCAAAAACTAATGATGTAATGTATGGTGATTAACATATAATAAAATAAAATTTAAAAAAAACTACAAAGTCTGGATGCCCGCAAACTGTGATATCTCCCCAAATGTCCGTGACGCCCCTGCAGGAGCCCCTCCTTTCCAAGAACAGAAGGTCAAACATGGCTGCCTCCTCTGTCCACTGTGACTATCACACCCTCTCTCTTTCCACGAGGCAGCAGCCCCTGGCCCCCCACCCAAGGACAAATCAAAGGGAAATTCGAGTTCCCAGCACTTTGGGCAGATCCTTCTTGTTCGCAACTCTACAGAAAAAAAATTACTCTGTGTTCCCAGGGGGAGGATGTTTATAGCGAAAGCCTGACTCTGAGTCCAAGAGGCCGTGAGGAAGAGCAGAAGCACCGACCTTTGCGAGGTGACCGCCTTCGATGCCATACACCTGACTGTAACACGTTCTGGGGGTAGAAGGGAGAGGTGGCTCAGAGGGGAGAGTCAGATGCCAATTCAACACCAAATTCCATACCGATGTGTTTGAACATGGGCTGTTAATGAAGGGTACCTGACTTGAAATTAATCTTGCCAATCACACAAACTGATAGAAAATATGCATTGAGAAGCATACATGGGCTCTTTATTGATTGAGATTTTCTTATTCATTTGTTTGTCTATTTCTTCTCCCCTCCCACCCACTTAACATGTCAGCTCCAAGAGAATGCTGCCTTGTGTACCTCCTTCGCCGTCACGGCTACAGTGCCTGGCACACAGAGGGTAGGTAGTAAATTCTGGTTCAATAAACAGATACAGAGAAAAGACTAGAAGGAATGAATAGAATTAATAGAAATTACTTGGGGAAGAAAGACTGTGGGGTGGTTACAATTTACTCTTTATATTTTCTATCTTTCCCAAGTTTTGTAAAAAATATTTTTCTAAAAAAATAAAATAAAAATATATTTCTAATTAGAATAAAATGGAATGAATATGGCTTGGGGAGAACCCAAATTATCACCAACATGGCCATTAGCTAAGAAGTAACAGGCAAATTCAAACCTAATAATAATGCACATAGTTGAACTAATGTTATATTGATAGCAGCGGGGATATACATCCTTGTTTATTCATTCATGCATTCATTCAACAAGCATTTATTGTGGGCCAACCATCAGTCCTTGGCCCAGACAGTAGAGAAACTGATGAGGGATCATGTTCAAATTCAGAAAAAGTAAAATCATCACATTTTACCCCACATTTACATCTCATACAGATGTAAAGTGAAAATGTGTTCACTTATTTAAGTCACTAATGAGTGAACTGGTAGTATGTTTCTATCAGTTCAAAAGAAAATGGAGAGATTAGACACACGGATAGGTCAGATATATTGAAATAAATATGTAAAATGGAAGCAAAACTGGCCTCTTGCACAGCTTGGGAGCCTCCAGTGTACTGATGGATGTGAGCCTCCATCGTACTGAATTTTTGCATGTCTGCAGGCACGAATTATTTTGCCTTGCTATCAATTATCTACACTTTACAGAGTAGACAATGCAAGGTTAGCACTGGATAACCCGGAGAAACAGGCTCTAGACAATGGATAATTTTCCATGGCAGCACAAAGGTGATTAAGATATAGTCACTGACTTCTCATGTAGTATCTGGGAAGAATGACATAAATAAAGGACTTGCTTTGCTCTGGACAAGAGGAAAGCAAATCTTTATGTTGCTCCTCTTCTGTTGACAGGGACCCTGTGAAAGAAACTCCTGTACAAGAATGGAATATTATCGGGGCGCCTGGGTGGCTCAGTCGTTAAGCGTCTGCCTTCGGCTCAGGTCATGGTCCCAGGGTCCTGGGATCGAGCCCCGCATCGGGCTCCCTGCTCCGCAGGAAGCCTGCTTCTCCCTCTCCCACTCCCGCTGCTTGTGTTCCCTCTCTCGCTGTATCTCTCTCTGTCAAATAAATAAAATCTTTAAAAAAAAAAAAAA